>NC_088865.1:26071082-26299177 GCF_032884065.1 Artemia franciscana | reverse complement strand
ATCAATTTTTCAGAGTAGTTGCCATGAATTATCATAATACAAGGGAAAGTTCACACTTTACGACCTATAGGGGGGGGATGTAGGATGCTTGAGGCTTTGCCCAGAGACAGGATTTTTTTTTCTGCAATTTTGTCCTGTTTTTGATGCACTTGCATTATGGGAAATGCACATATTGCATATCATCAGTATTTTATTTTATTTTTTTAATGAAAGGAAATAGTGACTATAAGCTGGAACAAAAGTAAACATATATATATAAGGGGGTTGTTGGCTTTTCAGTCCTCACTTTTTGCACTGAAGTTGATTTTTATACAATGTTTCAAGAAAATATGCTTTGAAAGAGTAATGTTATAAAAACCTAATGTTTTTGTAGGTAGCCCCCTCATCTTTAAGATGGTTTCCGCTGGTTTTAAGTTTTAGCATTGCTGTTTGCATTCCTTAAAAAGAATATGTTTTTTTTTTATTTTTAGCCTCTCTATTGATTATCTTATAGTGAAAATTGTATTTGTCATCCAAAAATGACTCCAGTTGGAGAAAAAATCACTAATAACAAAAGCCTTCTGAATTTTACCTTTTTTTCAGGAATCTTTCTGAAATGTTTCTGTTGGAGTTTTTTGTGCTTTATTTCGCTTTTTTGTGTTTTAAAAGCAAAATAACATTTAAAGATTATAATTAGTTGAAAAAGTCCAACCAGGTAACCAATAAAAAACAAAAGACAGAAACCATCACTTGGGTGAGAAAAAACAACTTAAACTAGTTACTTATTTTTGCCATCTTTTAGAAATGGCGAGCGAACATTTGGAGAGGATGCTTTGACTGTAGGTGTCAGATTCCCAAAGAATTGCTATACACACCTAACTGATCTACTTGGAAAGACTGTTGATCATCCTTCAGTTAAGCGCTATCAGGTTAGTTTGCTTTCTTCTGTCAAGCTCAGCGTGTTGTGAACCTTAAATGACAGAGTAAATAATAAGTATCAACAAGTTAAGCTCCTTTTCTCTCGGGAAATTAAATGTTCTGAATTAAAATAAAATTTGTGGACTATGATGAAAAAGTTGAGAGTTATGGCTAATTGGAGAAAAATTCAAGACAGATAGTCTCACTGAGAGGGAAAGCTGGCATAAGGCTTTTTCAGAATTGTATAAAAATCATGTCATTTCATTTGTTGATAGATAGTCTGTCATCCATCCATTCTAGGGCAGAACTAAGGTAGATAGGCAGGGAATAAAGGTAATTCAAATATTTTGAGTTTTATGAGCCATTTGAAGGCCTCTCAAATGGCTCATAAAACTAAGGCTTAAAACTCATAAAAATGGCTCATAGGTGTCTTTTTTTATGGCACTTGGTATCTACCAAGTGATATCGCAAGTTCTGTCGGTCTGTCGGTTGGTCTGGCTGTCCTGGTTTTGCTAGTTTAGGCACTTCCAGATAAGCTAGAACGATGAAAGTTGGCATGCGTATCAGGGACCAGACCATATTAAATTAGAAAAAGTCATTTCCCCAATTCGACCATCTGGAGGGAGTGGGAGACGGTTAATTCGGAAAAATTAGAAGAAAATGAGTATTTTACGAACGGTTGATCGGATTTTGATGCAATTTGATATTTAGAAGGATAGCGTTTCTCAGAGTCTTATTTTAAATCCCGACCGGATCCGGTGACATTAGGGGGAGTTGGAGGAAGGAACCTAAAATCTTGGAAAACGCTTAGAGTTGAGGGATTGGGATGAAACTTGGTGGGGAAAATAAGCAAAAGTCCTAAATACGTGATTGACATAACCGGAACGGATCCGCTCTCTTTGAGGGAGCTGGGGGGTTAATTCGGAAAAATTAGAAAAAAATGAGGTATTTTTAACTTACAAAAGAGTGGCCGGATCTTAATGAAATTTTGAAATTGGGACCTAATGAAAATAAAGCAGCTACTGAAATTTTGTGTCATGAATTTGCAAAATTTACACATGTACAGAATGTACAGATTGGGATAGAAAAAAATAATTTCCTTGAGCCTGACCCAGTGTGCACGGGGGTTTGGTGGAGTGGGGAAAATAAAAATGTCTGGCATTACTAGGTATAAAGGCTGACGCCTATATACCTTTTTTATCTACCCCTTCATACTTTCTCAAGAAACCTGAGTCATGCTGCAATTTGTAACTTGTGTCCTAAAGAGGAAATTGAATTGTAAGCTGTAGACTATGTTCCCTTTTGTTCATTAGATTTTTTTTTCATAAATTTGAAAGCTAGAAAAGGATTTTATATCTTAAGAGAATATCAAAGATATAAAATCGTATTGTATAAAAAGATTTAAAACCTCAAAGAATATCAACATTGCAATGTTTTAATACACAGACATGGGGACCGAGGAGGATTTTCTTAAGAATAGTGATATATATCACACGGAGAAAATATTCTTTGATCTTCCTTAATAAGAACCTAGTAAAGAATTAATCAAGTTGTCAATAATTGCTTTGCTACAAAAAAGGTTGCATTTTTTTATTCAAAAATTATATTTTAATTTTAGTGTTATCAGTTTTACCAACCTTGTTTTGATTTAAAAATCAAAACACAAATTTGCGGTTGCTATGGACTTGAATCGGTTCTTTATTATAAAAAAAGGTGTCGACATTCCAGGGAATCAGGTTGCAGACACAAGATATGACAATTTCCTTTCAAATGAGTCCTTTGAAGCCCAACTCCTCCCGATGGTGTATCAGTGCCCCACTAGTGGTGACTAAAAAGAAAGAACAAGCCGAAGCAAAAGAATGAAAAAAAGGAGACAAATCACTGCCTCCCATCCAAAAAGTGATTTTCCAAGTTACTCAAGATGGGGACTGTAATCAGAGGCAACGCTCTATCGTTGCCTATTGTAGTAAAGACACAATAAGGCTTCAATGTATTATATATTTTTTTTATCCCTAGAGCCACTTTATATGGAAAAGGTGATCGCATAAACTTCAAAGCAGATTTATTCGATTTGAAATTTAAAGTTCTAGTCCCCTTTTTTTAAAATCGAAAGGGATTGGAGGGTGACTTGCCCCCCTCCCACGCCCTTTTTAACTCTCCTCGCTCCAAAGACGTCCGATCAGAATTTTGAGATAGCCATCTTGTTCAAAACAGTATAAAGGTCAAATAACTATGCCTCTGGAGATGATATGGTCCCCAACAACCCCTGGGTTAAGGGCTGTAAGTTAAGTAAGTTGCCCATTGTTTAATATAGAGTTTATTATTGGAAAAGGGAGGCACGTTTGCTCCCGGGTTTCCAAAAAGCCTTAGAGCTTTAAGCTGATGTTTTTAGGAAATGTCGGAGGGGGGGCGATGTTGAAAAAAATAAAACATGCTAAGTGCATGCTGGTTGTCAAAAGAGTGGATCAGTAATATCCCAGGGATGGCTGATGGTATTAAGTTGAAACTTTTAGTGAATGTTCACGGAGATGTTGAAATTGCTATTGGAGAACAACCAGTCCCCCTTGCTCTTTTTAAATCCACTCCCCCCAAACACTGATGGAATTTTTGAAATACGAATCTCATTCAAAATAGTTAAAAGATCGAAAAACTATGCTTCCAAGAATGCCATGCCCCCCCCCCCATAGCCTCGAGGCAAGAGTCGTAAATTACGCAATTTGCCTGTGACTTACATACAGGATTTATTATTGGGAAGGGGGAAAATGTTCGTTCCTGGGTGTGTCCAAAAGGGCTAAGGTATTAAGGTAAAAAGTTCAGGGAATGCTGAGGGGAGATATTGAAATAAATGAAAAGACACTATGTGCATCCTGGTTATCAAAAGGGCGTATATGCAACACCCTAGGAATGACTCAGTGTATTAACTTGAAATTTTCAGAGCCACTACTGCTATGATTACTTGTGACTGTGACAAGGACTACTTGCGACTTCGACTACGACTACTCGTGACTGCTTCGATTGCGACTGCGACTGTGATTGCAACTGCTTGCGACTGTGATCGAGGCTACTTGTGAAAAGGCTTCGAAAGGCCATAAGGCTCCAATTTATTATTTATTTATTATTTTTTCCTGAGCTACATCATTTGGAATGGATGTTCATAGAAACTTCGGAGGGGCTCATTTGATCAGAAATTGAAAGTTCTATACCCCTTTTAAGAGTCAAAAGTAATCGAAGGGCAACCAGCCTCCCTCCCATTCCCTTTTTAGCTTCCCTCCCCTCAAACACATCATCTCAAAATTTTTGAGATAGCCATTTTGTTCAATACAAATCAAGTTCAAGTTTCTTTTATTATCAATATATTTCCATTTATAAACAAAAATATCCCAAAGAGCTCAATGGCCCGTGGCTCAGTGACCCCCCCCCCCCCCCTCACACGGTCCCTGGGGCAAAGGAGTGTATGTTATGCAAGTTGTCCAATGTTTACATTTTTTTTTTTTTTTTTTTTTTTTTTTTTTTTTTTTTTTTTTTTTTTTTTTTTTTTTTTTTTTTGAAAGAGAGATGGGTACGTGATTCTGGGTCTCCAATTACGGCATTAAAGTAAAACTTTCAGGAAATTTTGTGGGGAATGTAGAACAAAATACTGGCACACTAAGAGTATACTCCGTTTCAAAAGGGCATATGAGTAATCTCAGGAACGACCAAGGATATTAAGTTCAAACTTCCCGAGCATGGTGAGTGTAATATTGAAAATTGATTGGAGAGTAATCAGCCCCCCTCTCCTCGTCCTCTTAAGATTCCCCCTCAACACTGGTCTAGATATTTGAGATAGCTATTTTTCCACGACTGTCAAAAGGTCCAATAATTATGCCATCAGTAATCACATGATTCCCCAGAGCCCTCAGAGCAAGAGCTATAAATTATGCAATTTGTCTTGGTTTACATATAGAATTTGAAGGGGGAGCTTTTGACTCTGGGTGAATTCTAAAGGCTAAGGGTATGGAGGTCCAATTTCTGGGAATATTGAGGGGGTTGTACTAAACCAAAGCGCACTATGGACATCCATGTTACCAGAGGGACGCATCTGCAGTAAATAAGGAACGTGTAAGGGTATTAAGTTCAAAATTTCAGGTCATGTTGAGGAGGATGTTGGAAAGGGATCATAGAGCACAGGCACGTACACAGGAATCTTTCGGGGGGGGGGGGGCAAAACCTTCGAAACAGCAGATATAAAGTAGCACTTTTTTATTTAGTAATGCAAAAAGCACGTGTATCGGAAAATACAGATTAACTTTAATTTGTAGTATTGTAGCGGATGGGGGGGGGGGAAGAAGACTGAAGCCACAAAGTACGTTTTAGGCTCAGGTTGTGTTCTTAGCGATTTAGAACCAGTGATTAATCTATTATATCCCACTGAAAGGGAAATTTTAGGGTTAACAATGCAATATGGGTGCTGTGGGGGTAGTTCTTTTATTGCAAATACGTAGATTTAATGAAAAATGATAGTTTCCAAAATTGATACATTAAAAGCTGTACTTTATCCTGAAAAGGGGGGATAAACGCCCTAATATCAAGGATAATTTTATTTTGCTGTGGAAAGCATTACTTCAAATAGGGTAAAAAGTTAGACAGAAAATGGGTTAATAATTGGGCAGTGACTTGACCAGATAATTGCATGCTGTAAAATCCCCAGAAAAAGGCTTCACACATGTATCTAGATTCTTAATAAATGTCCTACTTTTGCGAGAAATCCCAAGAAACCATGGGGAAATTAAACATTTCACAAAATTTCGGGGGGGCGAAGGCCCCCCCCCCCTCCTGCGTACGTGCCAGATAGAGGAACTTGTTTTCCTCTCATGACCGATATAGCTGTCCTCCCCCAAACTTATTTGATAATTTTGAGGTAGCAATTTTTTTTAAAATAGTCTAAAGGTCAAGCAACTATGCCTCTAGGGATGACATGAACCCCCCCCCCTTCAGTCCCTGGGATAAAAGCTCTGTGTTATGCAAGGTGCCTATTGTTCACATATAAGGTTGGTTTTTGGGAAAGGGCGGTATGTTTGATCCTGGGTGTCCAAAGAGACTTGGGAATTAAGAGGAAAAATTAAGGAAATTTTGGGGGGTTATCAAACAAAAACACACAAACTGCACGCTGGTTGTCAAAAGGGTGTATCATCGATGTCTCAGGAACAGTTAAGGGTATTAAGTTGAAACTTTCAGGGCATATTGAGGGGAATGGAGAAAAGTGATGGAAGGGCAACCCAACCCCCTCGCCTTACCCTCATAGTCCTTAGGGAAAGGGTTCTAAATTATGCCATTTGCCCATTGTTTCAATATAAGATATATTTTAAGAAAGGGCGGACTATTTAATCCCGGTGGGTCTGAAAAGGCTAAGGGTATTAAGGTGAAACTTCAGGGAATATTGAACTAAATCAAAGACGCTATGTTCATCCAGGTTATAAAAATGACGTATCTGCAATATGTTAAGAATGGCTAAGGTTATTAACTTGGAACTGTCTGGGTTAGTACTACAAATACTACTGCAACTCCCAATTCGACTACTTGCGACTGCAGTTACTTGGAACTGTGACTGCGGCTGCAATGGGGATTACTTGCTATTGCGACTGTGACTAATTGCGACTGTTTGTGACTGCGTCTACTTAAGACTATGACTACTTGCGACTGCGATACTACTTGCTACTGCGATTGCTAACGACTGCAACTGCAACTACTTGTGATTGCGTTTACTATTTCTACACCTATTATGACTGTGACTGTTACTGCTGCTACTATTAGGCTACTACTGTTGAACTAAATCAAAAAACCTTAAGTGCATCCACGTTGTCTGAAGGTACCATCTGCAATGTCTTAGGTGTGGCAAATGTTTTTAAGTTGAAAATTTCAGGGAATATTGAGGAGGATGTGGAACTAAATCAAAAGACTTACGTGCGTCCAGGTGCTCAAAATGCAGCATTTGTAGTATCTCAGGAACTGCTAAGGGTATTAATTAGAAAATGTTTGAGGATGTTGAGTGGTTTGCTGCACTAAATTAAATGACACGAAAGGCATCCAGGTTGTCAAAGAAACGTATATTGGCGAATCTATGTTGATCTCAAGAATGGCTTCTGATATTAAGTTGAAATTTTGAGGTTACAAAACAGCATATCTTCAAAATTTCGAGAACAGTTAAGGCTTATTGAGTTAAAACTTTGAGATCATGTTGATGGGGATGTTGAACTTAGAGACACTATTGGCATCCCAGTTGTCAAAAGAGCATATATGCAATATCTCAGGATATGCGAAGATTTTTAAGTTGCAACTTTCAAGAAATATCAATTGGGATGTTGAAATAAACTAAAGACATGCATAAAATTAATAGTATGTCTGCAATATATTAGGAGAAGTTAAGGTCATTGAGTCGAAACTTTCAGAAAATGTTGATGGGGATGATGAACTTAATCAAAAGACGCTGTATGCATTCCAATTGTCAAAAGGGCACACCTGCAATCTCTTAGGAACGGCTAATGGTGCTTAGTTGATACTTTCAAGGAAAATTGAAGAGGAGGTTGAGCTAAAAGTTGAACAAAAGATAGTGTGTGTATCCAGGGTGTCATATAGTGTGTGCAATATCTCAGAATCTAGAAGGGTATTAAATCAAAATTTCTAGGTAGTTTTGAGGCGAATATTCAAATAATAAAATATGCCGTTTATATCTAGGTTGTCAAAAGGGCGCATGTGAAATATTTTAAGAACGGCTAGGGTAGGTTATTAAGTTTGAGCGTACAGGGAATTTGGAGAGGGACGTTGAAACCCAATTAAAACACGTTATGTGCATCCAGGTTGTAAGAATGGCAACTTTCACACGATTTTAACTTTCTCCCGGGAGGATTTTCTCAATCATATTATATATAAATTAATGTTGAATCTTAGTTCAAGAACCGTTCCAAACCTCAATTTCAGATTGAACGAAATTTATACAATAATTATGCTGAATGTAATCAGAGGGAATGCTCATATCCCCTCCTGCAACTTAAAAATCTAAATTACTATCCGGTATTTAAATCCTTAAGTCGAAAACCTGAAAACTGGAGAAACATTCATTATATTAACCAATAATAAAACTTGGCAATAAAGAACCAACGGAAATTAATAAAACAAAAACTTTCCAAAAACAGAAGCTTTTAAAGAAAAGTAAAGAACCTCATTAAAACTAAAGATGAGCGGAAATAACTTTCAAAGAATAATTAAAGCCCAAAACAAACAGAAATTACTGCACACGAGAGTTTGGCTACTGCTCTTCTCCTAACTGGAAATCTTCTAAAGTCTTTTCTCATTCTTCCGCAGTAGACAGTTTTTTTTAAATTATGCTTACAAATTTTCGGTTACTATAGACTAGGGTTCGTGCTTCACTAGGTTGCCCCTAGGAAGGCACCCTTGATCTACTGATATGAAAACGATAATTTAAAGCTACATTTTAGTTGGTATGGGTTTAGTTGTTTTCCCTTTTGCTTTTCAAATTTGACTCAGTTTTATAATTTTAAGCTATAGTCTACTTTTCAAATAAACTTCAGAAGGAGAATAAATTTAATTTTTTGTTGAAATTACTGTATTGATTTTTGTCTCTTAAGGAAATGTTTCCATATCACGAGATCGTACCTCATGCAGAACGCCAAACTGTGATGTTCAAACACGAATCCGGAGAATTGTTTACAGTAGAGGAATTAGTCGGCCAAATTCTTGCCAAAGCTCGTGACTATGCAGAAATGTTTTCTCAGCAAGTACCAATTAGAGAAGCAGTTATTACTGTTCCGCCGTACTTCGATCAAGCTGAAAGAAGAGCTATGATGAAGGCTGCTGCCATTGGTGAACTCAAAGTGCTTCAGGTGTGTAAAAATTTTTTGCTGTATCTGTGACATTTGTGTTTATTGCTGAGACGTTATTGTCAACTTTTGGCATTATTCTTTAGGAGGTTTTGTTTAAGAATGTGGCTATATAGAAATATAAGAATTATAGTGGCATTACCAGGATTCTTGCTTGGAATTTTTTCATGTCCAGATGATTTTGTTTCAGCTTTACGTGCCCCGTTGGGGAATCTAATAAACCGTTTCGGGAAAGGGGTATTGTTTTGTCAGGCATAGTTTTTGCTCCTGTTAAAACCAAGACAATTGTTTTCTTTACTCAACTAACACTAGTGATTTTAATATTGTTAGTTGCTGCTGAATTTAAAATTAGCTTCGATTTTGTAAACCTATGCATGCTAGTTTCTTACTTAGGAATCTCCTGAAACTGAAAAAAAACACAAACCATATACTTTCCAAATATGAGGACATTAAGTTGAGGAGAAAGAGGCAAATAAATCCACAAAAAAAAAATATTGTTTACTATATTTCTATAAATATAGTAAACAATATTGAAAGACAAAAAAATAATGACCGTAGTCTAATTACTATTGTACCAATTTTAAGATCAATCAAACTAATCCTCAAAATCGTACTGAAAAAAAAAACAATTCATTTTTTGACAACACTTTAAATTCAATTAAAACAGAACTTTTTCAAATTGTCTTGCCTAACGAATTTCATAACTTGGCCCTTCTATCAAACAAAGAAAATCCTGACGTAACTAAATTGTTAACATCTTATTCATTGACCTTGTACAATGGAACATCACTAACAAGCATGAATAACCCTGAATAAGGAGTGGGCTTACCTACACCGCAATGATACATGAAAACACCAGTAAAATGGTTGTGGGGACCAGCCCAAGAAGTATTTTCAACTTAACGCAAGCCTCACGACTCGACTTGAAAGGGGTAAATATTAGCTATTATTCTAATAACATTGAATTGAATTTATTTATAACCCGTTGTAATACACATGAAAAACGGAGTATAATGTGAAAAAAGGAAAAGAGGAAAAAGCAAATGACCTAAAAAACTAAACAACACTTCATCTTACTTAAAAACAATTAAAACATACCTTAATTTAAAATACCTACCATTCTTTTCAAAAAAACATAAGAGACCGGGTAAAGGATTGAGGAGAAAGTCCGTATTGAACTACCACAAGTCCGTCAAAACATATTGAAATGCAATACAAAATATATGGGTAGACTGAACTAAAATATAATATGTGGATTATATTCTTCAGTATGTGGAAAATATTCTTTGAAGAAAAAAAGTTTGAAGTTTTTGAAGCATGCTTGTATTTCTAGCTAAAATAGTAGTAACTTTCTCAGTATGTTCCGCAAGTGATAGTGTTTCATCTACAATAACACCAGACGTTTAACTCTCTCTGTATCGACTGACCACCAGCTACTCCTGAAAATATCTATGGATAACAATTTCCGGACAACCAAAAACGAATAAATTAGACTTATTGTAGTTGATAGCGATCTTGTTAGAACCCGTCTAAATAGATATGCTCGGGGGAAAAATTTGCCTTAATGAAAAGATGAAGGAAAATCAATTCCCTAAATGTAAAATAAAACAGAGTCCAAAATAAGCCCTTGTGGCACATCATATCCAATGGACAGTGCTTAAGATGCTAAACCAGACATCTTTGCCCTTTGTGAAGGCCCAGAAAAGAAACTAACAATCAAACTAAAAAATCTTTTACTGCTTAATTATTACAGCTCGTCTATATTTCTTCGCATTATTATTTCATTAGTTGTGTTTTATTTTTTTTTATTTTTTTAATTATTTTTATAGCTAGTAAACACAAATGCAGCAATTGGCCTAAACTTTGGCATATTCAGAAGCAAAGAGTGGAACGACACTGCCAGATACTTTTTGTTCTACGATATGGGGGCTTCTAGTACAGTTGCAACTGTTATCGCTTATCAGACAGCAAAAACAAAAGAAAGAGGGTGAGGTTTCAATATTATCTATTTTATTTAAGATGTTTCACCAGCTTTTCATGTGCACTTTTCCCCTTGAATTAAGTTTAAAGTAAATACGATAGTAGATGAGAAGTCTGAGGAAAGGGGTGAAAGAAATTGTTGGTCCAAATTGAATGAAGAAATATGATACCAACGACCATATCCATATAGTACATCTCACTGATTCTTGTAAGTAGCTAAGTTGCCATTTATCGTCCGTAAACAATATTAAAAACTGTGTGGCTCTGAAAACCTTGAAAGGATTGCCCTGAAGTAAACTTGTGTGCTGGAATTTTTTTGGGAGTAGGGGTAAATTAAAAAGTACTCAGAAATTAGATGAGAAACTATATCATGAGAAGAGGATAAGACAGAAAAAAATTACCTTGAGGGGAAAGGGCAGGTATGAAAAAGGTTCCAAGGTTGCCACTAATAGAATCTGACAGAATTTTAAAATCTCCAACAAATTTACTAGACCATGAAAACAGCCAAGTAGCATTGCTGCTATGCTACCCCATTTTTTGCACGGTGGTAAGGGGGCTTCTAGACCGTGTTCTCTGCCTAGGTGTCTGCCTTGAAGTGAGACGAGTTTCCTATCTACTAGAGTCTAAGCACAAATGGTATGGAAAGTTGAAGAGGACTGGGGATGGTAGATTCTAATACTACAAAGTGATTTTTAGCTTTAAGCCGCTTGAGACTCTATTGTTAGTAATTCAGTTGATATGTGGCTCTTTTACGGACGAAGTAGTTTATATCAAGGAACATTATTGGGAAGGTTGAGGCAGATAAATAGAATGATTGACATAATAACCCCTTTTCTATTATAGATTAATAGGCCCCTTTTTCTGTTGGGGAGGGGTAGAACGCCTCCTTTTGGATCAATTTATGGGGGTGAATACGAGGGACAGTACAATATGTGGACATTCATCAAAACCAAAAGAAAAATTAATTTCATTGAAATGTAAAACATGCTGAACAAGACTTTTCTCATAAGAGTAAAAGCTGACGTTCAAACTTAAAATACATAGAAACCACGTACATACTACAGGTAATGATTATAGCACGGATAGATTGCTCTAAATATTAGCAACTCACCCAAAAATCTCTTGTTCTTCACATTGGTAGATCTGGTGATGCTGCCCCTCCCCCGACCCATTTCCTCAATGCAGTTTCCTTTTTTGCAGTGGTTTCTTAAATTCATACGAATGCGTTGAGAAAAAAATAATATTGAATATAATTCTCATCAAAATACAAGTCTGCACATCTCTCGAGAAAGGAAAAAAGTCATCTAAATTCTAGGCAACCGTTCCCTTTCCCTTTAAAAAAATATGAACCTGGCACTGGCTCTTTATGCTTTATTTTAGCCCGGAATAATTTGGCTTTTTTGTTTTTGTTTTCTTCTTTGGTGATTGTATTGGGGCAGATATTCTCGAAAATTTAAGGAGGCTGCCAACGAGTCTTTCCATTTCCTCTGGACTTTTTAAATAGCAAAAGAAAGCATAATTGAAAAAACAAAGAAGAAAAAAATCTTTCTTAAAAGAAAGCTTACTAAGAAAAAAAAAGAAAAACAAATAAATAAATGACCGTAAATTGCCAGTCTAATTGACATATACTGATATTCATTCCTTTAAAGTTTTGATAAATTTTTTTTATGAAAGTAAGAAAAGTGAAAAAAATTTCAAACATATTTTGATTTCAGTACAGCGCAAATTGTGTTCTGGTCTTGAGAAGGCATGGGGGTTAATCAGCCCTACTCATTTTAGTTTTTGCTTATTATGAATTTAACTTGGCTATTTATTGTAATTTGTGTTTGTTTTGAGTTTCATTTATTTATTGATAGTGATTTGGTAGTTTGAATTAAAATGGAATAGTTGTGTTGAGGTTCTTTCAGGTTCAGCACTCTCAGTTCTTCCATTATAATGGAAAATTTTCCAATATATTTGATAGTTGGTAAATATATTGGATAGTACGTCGGGAGAGTGGCAAATATATTGAAAAGTTGGACTTATACTGAAAAAAAAGGATTTAAATGTGTTTTATGCTTGTACATATGTCGGTACCCCATCTAAATGTTTGTGAGCATAGGAATATTACTATTTATAGTCTTTTATTATTTTGCCTATTTTTTATTTGCCTATGCGGGTGCCTTTACACTTGGAGGATTAATTGACATTATTTTTGCTCATTTTTGGCTGAATGAAGCTCTTAACTTTTTTTTGAAAAATTGTTTTGTGGGAAAAGTTTTTAATTAATTTCTATTTGTTTTTTATTGACATAGTTTTTTTCATGGAAAAAATAATGTTTTATATCTTTTCATTATATTTTTCTATAAGAATCCACAGTATTGGTGTTGGCTATTTGTATGTTGGAGAAACTTTTTCAACAATTTTTAATCCTGACAAACAGTATTTTTTAATTTGATTTTATAGCTTCTGAAGTTAACAAATAATAAATCTTTATATCACTCCCAAAAGATTCTATCTATGCTCTCGATTTATTGCTGAGGTGTCCTATTGGCAACAGTAAACACAAAGTTTTTTTTTATTTATTTTAAACAAAACATTTAGTTTTAAAGCATAATGGGCCAATTGTATAATGGAGGGGGGTGTTGACAAGACTATTATCCCTAAACACTTAGTTGCTGGACCGTTCTACTATGCTGAACAAAATTACTGTCTCAAAGTTCTGACTGGTTATGTTTGGAGAAGGAAGGGCTGTTTGCCCTCCAATCTCTTGTTACTCTTAAAAAGGACACCAGAACTTTTAATTGTGAATTGAATTAGCTCCTTTTAATGTTTCACTGATATTTCTAGCTATTATAAAGTGGTGCTGCCTATGATATTACTTATACGAACTTTTAGAAACCTGCATGCATACAGTTTTTCCTTTAATTGAAACTCTTAAATGTTCGCTAACAGTTTCGTCTTAATACCTTTAGACTTATTAGTTACATCAACTGTAATGGTAGCATTAAAAGTATACATCCAGTGCATTCTGGCTAGTTCAAAATCCCTCACAACTTTCTCTTGAAGGTCTGACTCAATAGTATAAGTTGTTCTTCGGATATTGCTTTTTCACCTGTTTGAAACTCAACATGCTCATAGTCTGTATTGATTTAGTTCAACATCCGCCTAAATATTCCTTAAAAGCTTCAGCTTAATATCCTTAGCTCGCACAGTAACAATGGCGGTAGCAGCATTTGTAGCAATATGCGCATTGTACATTTGGTTTCTTCAACATCCCCATCAGCGTGTAAAACACACGCTGAAAGTTTCAGCTTGATACATACCATCAACCATCCTGAAACATTTCTGATGCGTCCACTTGACAAGTTGTGTGGGCATAGTGAGTCACTATTTAGTTTCATACCGTTTCTATATATCCCAAATTTATCGCCTTAATAACCTTAGTTTAGATAGTAGTAGTAGTTGCTGCGGAATTAATTGTAGTAGTCTAAGCTTTAGTGGCAATAGCCCCTTCAATTTCCAATCGAATGATCCTTTTTCGAAGGTTCTACAACAGCAAATGGCCATATCAAACTTTCTATAATTTCTATTGTAGAAATTATTGTATTTAGGGAAAATACGAGGTGTGGTGTCTACCCTTTGATTACTCCGAATCTTAAAAAGTGCGCAATAACTTTTGATTACCAATCCAATGAATCCCCACCGAAGTTTATACGATCACCCTTTTTAAATAAACCTTATATGCTCCTAGGGCATAACTTACAACCCTTGCCCTGAGGGTTGTGGGGGGTTGTTATCCTCAAAGACATAGTTTCTGGATCTTTCAACTACGTTGAACAAAATGGCTATCTCAAAATTTTTATTGGATGTGTTTGCGGAAATGCAGGGCATTGGAGGGTTGTTAGTTGCCCTCGAATCACTTTCGACTATTAAAAAGGGTACTAGCCCTTTCAGTTTCCAATCGAATGAGTCTTTTTCGAAGTTTCTACAACAACTCCTTCGATACAAAGTGCCCTGGTCTAAAACCAAAAAAATAACAATAATACATTGTGTCCACATCGCTCTTTATTTAGGATAGCACTGCCTATGATTGAGGAATCGAAACAAAATATTAAGTTTTAGCTTTTTGAGTTGATTTTTACTTATTTTAACGATACTAAGCCAATAAGTGAAAGTTAAAGTTTCTAATCCAGTTAGAAACTCTGGAATATTTATAAGAATTCAAAAAATTCTTGGTGGCTCAAATGGGTTGAGTCCTAGTTACCTGGGCCGACGAGACCCCAAGGATAAGTACATATACATTTTTTTCTCTTAAAAATCACCTTTTCAATACGATAACCACTGCCTGAAATATCACGATTTGTAGGTACTCTGAGACGAATCCCCAACTGGCTGTTGTTGGCGTGGGATTTGATCGAACCCTTGGAGGATCTGAAATCCAGAGAAGACTTCAGTTATATTTGGCAAATGCGTTCAATGAGATGGAAAAGACTGAAAATGACGTAATGAAGAATCCTCGAGCTTTTGCAAAGCTCTTCAAAGAGGCTGGGCGTGTGAAAAATGTCTTGAGCGCAAATGCTGAACATTATGCACAAATAGAAGGTCTTTTAGACGAAAAAGACTTTAAACAATTAGTAAGAACATTTTTTATTTGCTAGTGTAATCTTCAAAAAGGCAGAATGATAGATAGAGTTTTTGAAATACTGTAAAATCTTTCCGTTGTAAGATACTAACTCAACAAAGTAGTAATCCTAACTCACAAAAATGTATTAAATTAAAGAGGGGAAAGAATACTCAAGGTTTTTTTATAATTAAGCGAAACACGCTCAAGAATTACCCTTAGATTAGATCTCGAAAATCGTTTTCATAGCCATAAAACCAAGGGACCGGTGACACAATGCGTTGGGCCAGTATAAATTGAGCTATATAATTGCACTTTAGGGGGGGTATAAGGTTAGGGTCCCTGTCGAATTACTTTAATTCCACCCTCGTCTTCTAGCGTGCAAATATATAGCTCAAACTATATTATTATATAAACCAAAGGTTTATATACTTACTAAAGGTTTATATATAAACCACAGGTTATATAATGAAATATAAATGAAGGTTATATTTCATTAGGATTAACTTCACTTCTTTGGTGTGTTCCGTTTGATTTACAAGTACCAACTAAAAACCGATACACCCACAGGTTTTCAGCCAACTTAGGCTAACTGAAGTAAAGATAAATAATAATCAACATGACATAAGACAATTATTATCTGGCTCGGGCATCAACTCTGCGTAGCTGTGGAGCCAGGGTCAGAGTATGCAGCAAGTTCATTACTAAAAGGGCAATAAAAAAGGATTTTAGAGTCCGTGTTACGATTATTACTAGAAATAAAAAAGAATAAATAAGCTCTGTCTCCAGTTATCTTCAAACTTATTGTCACTGGTTTTCATTCAGGGTTTAACTGGGCAGTACTTGCTCATTGAGGATCCAAGCTGTTTTTCTGGCCCATGGGAAGAGGCGGAAAGGTAGTTCTTATGGGTTGGAGGAGTTGCCAAGGCTGTAACGTAAGCAAGAAATGTTTCAATTTTATTTAGAGTTGGTAGGTCTCGTCTCGATATTTTGACTGACGAATTCAGACGGCTTGAACTGGATTTATTAGGAGTTTCAGAAACTCATATCCCAGGGTTAGGAAGCAAGAAATTGGGTGACATAGAGTTTGTTTACTCAGGTAGGAAGGATAGGGTACATAGACAGGTATTAGGGCTCATGATGAATAAGGAAGCTGCTAAGTCTTGTTTAGGCTGGGAAGGTATTAATAATAGAATAATAATTGCTCATTTTATGACTAAAAAGTTCAGGGTATCAGTTATAGCAGTATATGCCCCTGTTGAACCAACTGACGGAGTTAGTAGTGACTCAGATGAATTTTACTTACAGTTACAGGAGCAAATAGACAGGGTCCCAGGTAGAAATATGGTGTTTTTACCTGGATATTTTAACGCCTAGGTCGGTAGAAATAGGGATAGATGGCATCCTAGCCTAAGCAAATTTGGTGTAGGAAAAGAAAACTGGAACGGCTACAGACTTTTGAAATTTTGTAGATATAACGATCTAGTTATAACCAATACGGTGTCTGATCATAAAATGGCCCATAATTTGACATGGTATTCATGCGATTGTAAGACTGCAAACCTTATTGATTATGAGTAAGCATTCAATTCTGCTTATAGAAGAGCTTTAGCAAAGGTGTTATCCTTATATAGAATACCAGATAAATATATTTAAGTTATTAGTGCTATGTAAGAGAATAATGCTGCCGCAGCTCATGTAGCAAATGAGGTTAGCAGCTGGTTTTGTATTAAATCAGAAGTTAAAGTTGTGTTCTATCCCCCTTTATTTTTATTTTATATACCATTTCCATAATGGAAACCAAATTAAGAAACACAATAAAGGCAATGGGAGACCACGGAATTAAATGGGGAGGGAAAGCTCTCCTGGATTTTGATGGTGCTGATGATTTAAATATACTAGATGAAACTGTGAGCAAAATGAATGAAGTTTTAGAGGTTTTGCGAGTTCAGGGGGCTAAAGTAGGCTTCAAAATTAATGCTAAGAAGACTAAGTCACTAAGGCTAGAAATAAATGAAGACGAAAAGGTGACGTTGGGCAACGAAATGATTGATTAGGTTGGCAGCTGCACTTACCTTGGAGGTATAATTTGTAAAGACGGTAGTAGCAGTGGAGATGTTAAAAGTATAATAGCCAAGGGTCGGGTTTTTGTTTCGCAGTTAAAGAATAGGAAGATAAATCTGCAAACCTAGATTAGAATATTGGAAGGTGCAGTGATAACAGTGGTGAAATATGGTTCTGAAATATGGGCATTCCAAAAGCGAATGAAGATTTAGTATATGTTTTCCAGAGACATTGCCTACGGATTGTTCTGGGTACCCGGCTGACTGATCGTATTTCAAACAGTAGGTTGTACGAAAAATTTGGCTCAATCCCGTTTTCTAGGGCTATAACGGAAGAAAAGTTGAAATGGCTAGGCCACGTTCTCCGGATGAAGGATGACAGAATGCCGAAGTTTGTCCTTTTCGGCCAACCGTCTAGGGCTACACGGAAAGCATGTCGTCCTCATCTGGGGTGGGAGGAAGTCATAAAGAAAGATTTAAAGGAAATGAGAACTTCCCAAAAAGTTGTAACGAGGGAGGCTTTGGATAGATTGGGATGGAGGAGGAGCGTACGTAGCTGTGTTGGCCTCTGATGGCTATGTGCTGCAGTGAGTTGTTAGTAGTAATAGTAGTATTAGAGGTGAAACGAACTCATTTTGGCCTCTCATTCAGACTAGCTGTCTTGATTTTTTCTCCAGTTAGTCTTGGTTTGATGGCAATTTGATTTTAATTTAAAAACCTGACATGCCTCGAAACCGTGCATCGTGCGACGGTAATTCAGATTTCAGGTTTTAGTATCTGCTGTACCCCTATTCGTTTAAAAATTTGTACCTTTGGGCGATAATCTAATGTCTGACAATTCGCTATATTACTTTTGATCAGGCTTTTGGTAATTGTACAGATTGAATTTCGGTTTTACCAAAGTTTGAAAACAAAATTGTTGAAAGTTTGAAAAGAATGGTCAGTTGATCTATTAGAGAGACTTTATATATATATATGTATATATATATATACATACATATATATATATATATATATATATATATATATATATATATATATATATATATATATATACATATATATATGTATATATATATATGTATATATATATATATATATATATATATATATATATATATATATATATATATATATATATATATATATATATATATATATATATATATATATATATATATATATATACATATATATATGTATATATATATATGTATATATATATATATATATATATTATATATATATATATATATATATATATATATATATATATATATATATATATATATATATATATATATATATATATATATATAATTTCGTTCTAGGCTTTTGCTACTTAAATAGTTTTTGATCTTTTGGTTTTAACTTTCATTTGTTCCATTCAAGGTGACACGAACTCAACTTGAAGAACTGTCAGCTGATCTATTAGATAGATTGCAAGGACCCCTTCTGCAAGCTCTGGAAACATCTGGCCTTACTCTGGATAGAATTGAACAAATAATTTTAGTTGGAGGAAATACTCGGATGCCCGCAGTGCAAGCACGCTTGAATGAAATCACTGGCCGTGAATTGAGCAAGAATATTAATGCTGATGAAGCATGTGCTCTTGGGGCTGTTTACCGCGCAGCAGATTTAAGCACAGGTTTCAAGGTCAAGAAATTTGTAATTAAGGATTCAATAATGGTACCTATTGAAGTAGACTTTGAGCGTCAAGTGGATGAGGATAAGAAAGGAAAGGCGGTTAAAAGAACATTGTATTCATTTTTGAATCCTTATCCACAGAAGAAGATCTTGACATTCAACAAGCATACGGAAGATTTTGAATTTTATGTTAATTATGCTCCTACTGAACAAATGAAACTGAATCCGCCAATTTTGAACATTAGTGTGGTTAAACTGGATGGAGTCAAGCGAAGTATCGGAAAGAATACTGAAAACGGTGCTGAATTTAAAGGTTAGTTGGTAGCTAAGTTTTCTCTCAATGATTTGTCGAATTATAAGGATCACAAAGCATATACAATTAAAATGTTAAGTGGAATAGTCTGACGAAGCAGTTGGAATATAATACGGATTCTTGACCTGCCACAAAAATTTTTGAAAATCTAATATAATGTTGCCACTAAGTCTACTATACTTATACTATTGTTTAGCAACCATTAGGGTCAAGAAATAAGCTGAATAAGGCTGAAAACATAAAATATCGGTAGGATTCATACTTTTGCAGAACTGGAGAAGAATGGGAGGACGGTACTAAGATCAGTCAGATGGGTTTCAAAGAAGAACTTAACAAAATTTCCCAGTGGACTCTCCTTTAAAGAAAAAAGTACCCTTGTCGCAAAACTGTTGGCTTTGTGTACCTCTGAGTAACATGGATAATAAATTTTTCAAATCTGTTACTTTATATATAATAAATATAATTATGCTTTTCTTGATCGACCCATGTATTGGAGGCGGTCCTGCAGCAAGTACTCTAAATTTTTAGTTAAGTATCAAGTATTAAATATTCATTTTTTTTTTTACTTAACTATCAAATAATAAGTACTCCTCAAATTCTTACCATGTACTCGGCAAAATTTTTACTTAAGTAGTACTTTAAATACTACTTCAAGTACTTATTCTATATATATATATATATATATATATATATATATATATATATATATATATATATATATATATATATATATATATATATATATATATATATATATTTCTAATATCAAGCCCATGCTACTTTTTTGTTCAAGTCATTCTGAAGGCTTCTCAGCCCTTCCCGTTGCCTAAAAATGCCCCCCCCCTCCTTCCGCCATTCCTCTCCCGGATATTTTAATCAAGAACCGGACTTTCCATTTTATCGTTTTTAATAATTTCCCTCCTTTGGCTGGTACACACCCAACGAAGTTCAAAAAATAATCCTAACAGATTTTCAACGCAACGGCTTGAATGGAAAAGACTATCAAAACAATTAAGAGCAGTTATAAAACTCATGATTGGATCAGACAGATCACATGACAGGATTAACATAGTGCACGCAGAGTTGAACTTCTGGCGATTAGTTTTTATCAAATCTGGAGCGTTTGAAGAAATACAGGGTTATTTTGAAACGTGTGGGAATGGTGGAAAAAATAGGGGAAATAGAAAAAACTTCGGATTGGGTTTAAAATACATAAAAGGTAATAAGTAAGCTCATTTACTGATTCGTAAGTAAAAACCCTTGCAACAAAAAAAAACAAAATTTAAAAGCAGGGAGTCGAGTGATTCAGTTGCAGACTTTTTTAATAAGAGAAATCGAAGCCCAATATAAAGGAGCAGCAAAAAATCCATACTTTCGGCAGCTAGCTGAAGATCACTGGTTGTCAGCGTGCTGAAAGAAGAGAAACTGTCTCAAGTTTTCATCGTAAGTTTCAGACGTATGGCTTCTACATCCTTTTGGCTGGTTTTCACTCACACTCAAGCGAGCCGCATGCTGCGTGGTCAATTCAGATGGTTGGTAAAACTCCCTACAAACATATATAATCAAATTACGGGCCGCTGATTCAGACGCTTTCCATACGGTTGGTCAAACTGCAGAACTTACAACTTATCTATTTCTACCAGCAGTTTTCACGCCATGAAGTGACAAAAACTATGAGACTAAGTCGAAAATCTCCCGGGAAAAAAGGAATTAAAAAAAGTAACTTTTCTCTGTGGATGGTGTATTCGGTTGAAGGTCGGCTTCAGTATGGTTTATTTTGGAAAAAAGTTACTTCCAAGCTTTGGGCAAGACATAGGGGAGAATTAAAAGTCATGAAATCATGAGAACAAGACTAAAAAAAAAATCTTACCGCTTCACTACCCAGATTTTTTCAATTCAGGGTCTTTTTGCTTCTGATTTTCCAGATTAGGTAAACTGTACGTAAAATCATAAGCCATATTCTAGGAATTGGGAATCTGCTGACTGAATTTTTTCTGACTAAGACAGTCTGATTTTATTGACTCATCCCAGGTATTCCCTGGTGGTCTAGTAGTGCCAGGCCTTTATTGAAAGCCGGCATGCAGATATTTCCTTAGTACATGTATCTGTTTTTCAGAACCTAACGCAGCCCTGTGGTTAAAACATGAACCAAGCGAGTCAGAAGCTCTTCTTCACGTTTAACCCCACATATTTGTATAAACGAACGTAAGAGGCCAATACCACAATAGCCCCTCTATCAACTCAGAAATCTTTAACAATGAAAAATTTAAATGCAGAAGGAATACAAAGTTGGCACATACCGTTCAAAGTTTTAGGCTCCTATTGACTTTGAGAAGAACCAGGCTTTCGAACCTATGATCTGCCAAGGAGCTACGCCTTGGACAGAGAATCATTCCTCCCTTTGAAAAATGACGCTCCTCTGGCGCTGATGTAGGCGGTATGCAGTTGAGCTTCAAGAAAACCAACTCTACCATAAGATATTGTCTCAAAACGTACAGACTTTTCTAGAGTCGCTTGGATTGCGCAAGACTTCAACTCTTGTTGTTTCCATTTCATTCGACTGAATGCTGGTCAAACTCCTCTTCGTCAGACATTTCAAAGAAACTCTGTGGAGATCTCTGTAACTCAAATCCAACAACGTCTTTGCTGGCACTCTGTTTAATTCCTGTGACCTCTCTATGGACTAATAGCCCAGTCTGTGTGACCCCTTTATGGACTGATGACCCAGTCTAAGCCATCACTCTATAGACCAGCTATAGACTGATCACTCAGATTCTAGACTGGATCATGAGTCCATAGCGAGGTCACCCAGATTTGCAGAATGGGTCATCATTCCATCAAGAGATCACTCAGATTTCAAGAATGGGTCATCAGTCCCTGGAGTAATGACCTGTTAAAAGATGGAATAAGGCTAATTATGACACTAAAGAAAAAAGACACTTGACATAAATGCACAGGTGCAAATTGGCAGCAAATAGGAGTCAAGTTACCTTCAAATGCTTGTGGAATTTGGTCGTTCCATTTATGTGTCTTTTCACGGTTTTGTTGGGGCAAAACTTGCAGGATGCTTTCAGAGACCCGTCTTGGTCAATTTACCCCTTCACAGTAGAGTACCTCCCTTGGAGTATAAATGGAAGCTGTTGAGCCATGCTGACTTTTTAGTTAGATCGGGATTAATGACGCTTATGACCACGCTTGTGACATAAAAGGTCCTGCTTCTTCTTGAAACATGCTGTCGGGAATCCGGTTTATTCGCCGCCATCTGTTCTGAGCAACTTGTTACCGTTTTTGATAATAGATGGCTCTATTATGCGATGTTTTCTTGTACAATGCCAAAGCACACGCACAAAAAACTTTTGTGTCAAAGGTAAAGTATTTGAAAAACCAATACATTGTCAGCATCTAATCTTACTTAAGTATAAAGTAATAAGTACACCCTAGAGTTTTTACTTAAGTACAAGTACAAGTAATGGAAAATGTTACTTAAGTTGTACTTCAAGTAAGTGATAGCACTGATTGGAGGAATCGTTTGCACCTTTCAAGAGTCTAAGATTGGATAGTTTCTTGTGTATCTGTAAGAATATTAAGGTGTTGGTTTTGGGTGATGCGTGCGATACTTCCACAATCCCTCGGTAGTAAATGAAACAGAATACATCCTAGGTATACCTGTTGTGTGAAAATCAGCTATGGTCTGAAAGCTGGGAATTTTTCACGCCTCCGAATCGACATCGTAGTCATGGATGGTTCCCTTTTTCTTAACCATTTGACTATCAAATTTATTTTTGACAGAAATGTAGGGGGTTTTAAGGTTCATTCTATTATTCGTAAGTAGCCTTTTTTTTTCGGCTTTTGGCTGGAGTTCAATTGATAGTAACCTTGATTTCTTTCAATACTTCTAAGTTTGTGCTAATTTATAATAAAAGTTCTATACTGTCAAAATCATGATAATTTTAATTATTTTAGGGAAATCTATCCCTGTGTAAAAGATACTATAGTGTTTGCTCTGTTCTGTTACGTGGGACATTTTACTGATTGTTTTTATTAAGATTTAAAATTAAATAATTTATGAACCTACTAGTCTAATAATACGTTTAAGATTTATTAGTTTCGAAAGTGAATGTGTCGAGAACTATCAAGAAATTATGACATTCTTTAGTCACAAATCCTAAAATTGACGGATTTATATCATAATTCATGTGTCGCTTAAGAGGATTCGATACCTTAGGCGTCATTTTGTTCGCCTCAACATTGGTTGACTGTCTCAAAGGCAAGGGGTCTGATAGTTCTTCCAGGGGACTACTTATCATTGAAAACTACAAAGAATTTGTGATTTGATTGTGGAATTTGATTAAAAAGACAATGGAATTGTGTCGGCTAAGTTTTCAATCAAAGCGGGCTGCATCACAAAAAATTCGAAGAGCTGTCAAATTGATCAAATGACATTTCTTTTGACGTTATTTTTGGCGTTTTCCTAGCAGGTATACCAGAGCGTTTTAGGGCCAAGCCTTTCCTGAATTTTAGCTATTTTTCAGCTTTTTCAGGGGCTCCGTAGACGAATCTCAAAGGAAAGATGGAAGAATAGGATATGAGACCCCACTTTTTCCGTTGTCCTTGTCTGTAATAAGCAAAACGAAAAAAAGAGAAGTTTTGAAAAATAAATACACAAAAAATCCTTATTTTATCGCTACTGGCTTTGGATTACTTTCCAAACGGTAGTCCAAATTGTTTAGAAAACAATTTGAAAAATAAGGAAAACCCACCAGAAGCTGTAATCTAGAACCTGGATCGAATCTAGGATTTTTTTTTTGTCGGGGGAGGGGGTTCAAAAAAAATTAGAACGCATCAAATATTTGTTTATATTAATTTTTACTACGTTGTTACGAGTCGGACAAACATTTCGGGAGGGAGGTTCAAACCCCTACTCCACCCACCTGGATACAGCCTTGTCTGGAACAAAATCATTCCATTAAATCCATCGTGTCTGCAAACAGTATGGTTCGGAAGTAAACTTTGTAACATGTTTCTATAATTTAAATATGTACCATTCATCTGAAGTTCGCAATATATCTCGGAATTTTTCACTGTGAACTTGTTAACTTTTCATTGAGAAGGTCCATTTTTATGACACTTGGTATTAACCAAGTGACATATAGCAATCGCAAATTCTGTCGGTCTGTCTGTCGGTCCCGGTTTTGCTACTTTAGGCACTTCCAGGTAAGCTAGGACGATGAAATTTGGCAGGCGTAACAGGGGCCGGACCGAATTAAATTAGAAATAGTCGTTTTCCCGATTCGACCATCTGGGGTGGAGTGGGGGGCCCGTTAATTTGGGAAAAATAGAAAAATTGAAGTATTTTTAACTTACGAACGGTTGATCAGATCTTAATGAAATTTGTAGTTTGGAAGGATATCGTGTCTCAGAGCTGTTATTTTATATCCCGACCGGATCTGCTGACATTGGGGGGAGAGTTGGGAGGGGGAAACCTAAAATCTTGGAAAGCACTTAGAGTGGAGGGATCGGGATGAAACTTGGCGGGAAAAATAAGCACACGACCTAGATACATGATTGACATAACTGAAACGGATCTGCTCTCTTTGGGGTAGTTGGGGGGGGGGGGGTTAATTCTGAAAAATTAGAAAAAATGAGGTATTTTTAACTTACGAACGGGTGATCGGATCTCAATGAAATTTAGAAGGATATCGTTTCTCAGAGCTCTTATTTTAAATCCTGATTGGATCTGGTGACATTGGGGGTTGGGGTTGGGAGGGGGAAACCTAAAATCTTGGAAAACACTTAGAGTGGAGGGATCGGGATGAAACTTGGTGGGAAAAATAAGCACAAGTCCTAGATACATGATTGACATAACCGGAACGGATCCGCCATCTTTGGGGTAGTTGGGGGGGGGGGGGGTAATTCTGAAAAATTAGAAAAAATGAGGTATTTGTAACTTACGAACGGGTGATCGGACCTCAATGAATTTGATATTTAGAAGGATATCGTGTCTTAAAGCTCTTATTTTAAATCCCGACCGGATCTGGTGACATTGGGGGAAGTTTGGGGTGGGGTAACCTAAAATCATGGAGAACGCTGAGATTGGAGGGATTGGGATGAAACGTGATAGGAAAAATAAGCAGAAGTCTTATATACGTGATTTACATAATTGGAACGGATCCGCTCTATTGGGGGGGGGGGGAATTCTGTAAAGTTAGAAAAAATGACGTATTTTTAACTTACGAAGAAGTGATCGGATCTTCATGAAACTTCATTGTTAGAAGGACCTCGTAGCTCAGATCTCTTATTTTAAATCTCAACCGAATCCAGCGTCATTGGGGGGGGGGCAGTTGGGGGACTGGAAATCTTAGAAATACTTAAAGCGGAGAGATCAAGATGAAACTGGATGGGAAGAATAAAAACCTGTCTAAGATACGTGACTGACATAACCGGACTGGATCTGCTCACTTTGGTGGAGTTGGGGGGGGGGGGTTAATTTTGAAAATTGAGGTATTTGTAACTTACGAAAGGGTGACCAGATCTTAATGAAATTTGATATTTGGAAGGATCTTGTGCTTTAAAGCTCTAATTTTAAATTCCGACCAGATCCTGTGACATTGGGGGGAGTTGGACGGGGAAACCGGAATTCTTGGAAAACGTGAAAATTGGGGTATTTTTATCTTACGAATAGGTTATCGGATCTTAATGAAATTTGATATTTAGAAGGAATCCATGTCTCAGAGCTCTTATTTCAAATCCTGACCAGATCTTTTGACATTGGGGGAGTTGGAGGGGGAAGTCTTGGAAAACACTTGGAGTGGAGGAATCGGGATGACTGTTGGTGGATAGAATAAGCAAATGTCCTTGACGTGTGATTGACTTAACCGTACTGGATTCGCTCTCTTTGGGGAAGTTGGGGGGAAGGGTTCAGTGTTTTGGCGAGTTTGGTGCTTCTGGACGTGCTAGGACGATGAAAATTGGTAGGCGTGTCAGGGAGCTGCACAAATTGACTTGATAAAGTCGTTTTCCCAGATTCGACCATCTGGAGGGCTAAAGGGAGAGGAAAAATTAGAAAAAATTAGGTATTTATAACTTACGAGTGGGTGATCGGATCTTAATGAATTTTGATATTTAGAAGGACTTCGTGACTCAGAGCTCTTATTTTAATCCTGACCGGCATTAAGCCTCTGATTTTCCTTTTAAATTAACCTATTGATTCGTAGAATTTTTTTAGAGCTCATACCATATGAGCTCTTGGGTCTTAGCTCTTCTTGCCTCGTCACAAGTGCCATATGAGCTCTTAGCTCTTGTTTTAACCAGGTTTCATCCTTTTATTTAAACGTATAAGAAATTTTGTATTTTTCTTGATAGGATTGTTGCAGTTGTACTTTTGTCAAAGGTCATCAGTTTGAACAAATCATCACTTAATATTAAGAGGAAATGTCGAGCACTAGGGCCCTTTTTATGGCACCTGGTATTAACCAAGTGACATATAGCAATCGCAAATTATGTCTGTCGGTCCCGGTTTTGCTACTTTAGGCACTTCCAGGTAAGCTAGGACGATGAAATTTGGCAGGCATATCAGGGACCGGACCAGATTAAATTAGAAATAGTCTTTTCCCGATTTGACCATCTGGGGGGGAGTGGGGGGGCCGTTAATTCGGAAAAAATAGAATAAATGAAGTATTTTGAACTTACGAACGGTTCATCAGATCTTAATGAAATT
Organism: Artemia franciscana; assembly: GCF_032884065.1. Classification (NCBI taxonomy): domain Eukaryota; kingdom Metazoa; phylum Arthropoda; class Branchiopoda; order Anostraca; family Artemiidae; genus Artemia; species Artemia franciscana. Next base: position 26,272,083 of record NC_088865.1, on the reverse strand, counting down.
TGATGTTTGGAAGAATATCGTCTCTTAGAGCTGTTATTTTAAATCCCGACCGGATCTGGTGACATTGTAGGGGAGTTGGGAGGGGGAAACCTAAAATCTTGGAAAACACTTGGAGTGGAGGGATCAGGATGAAACTTGGTGGAAAAGATAAGCATAAGTCCTAAATACATGATTGACATAACCGGAACGGATCCGCTCTCTTTGGGGTAGCTGGTGGGGGGGGGGTTAAGTCTGAAAAATTATAAAAATGAGGTATCTTTAACTTACGAACGGGTGATCGGATCTCAATGAAATTCGATATTTAGAAGGATATCGTGTCTCAAAGCTCTTATTTTAAATTCCGACCGGATCTGGTTACATTGGGGAGAGTTTGGGGTGAGGGAACCTAAAATCATGGAAAACGCTTAGATTGGAGGGATCGGGATGAAACTTGGTGGGAAAAATAGTCAGAAGTCTTAGATACGTGATTTACGTAATTGGAACGGATCCGCTCTATTGGGGTCGGGGGGGGGGTTGTTAATTCTGAAAAATTAGAAAAAATGACGTATTTTTAACTTACGAAGAAGTGATCGGATCTTCATGAAACTCTATATTTAGAAGGACCTCGTAACTCAGATCTCTTATTTTAAATCTCAACCGGATCCAGCGTCATTGGGAGGGGGGGCGGAAATCTTAGAAAATACTTAAAGCGGAGAGGTCAGGATGAAACTGGATGGTAAGAATAAAAACCTGTCTAAGATACGTGACTGACATAACTGGACCGGATCTGCCCTCTTTGGTGGAGTTGGGGGGGGGGGAATTTGGAAAAATGAGGTATTTGTAACTTACGAAAGGGTGACCAGATCTTAATGAAATTTGATATATAGAAGGATCTTGTGCTTTAAAGCTCTAATTTGAAATTCCGACCAGATCCTGTGACATTGGGGGGAATTCGTGTCTCAGAGCTCTTATTTCAAATCCCGACCAGATCTTTTGACATTGGGGGGAGTTGGAGGGGAAAACACTTGGAGTGGGGGAATCGGGATGGAGCTTGGTGGATAGAATAAGCAAATGTCCTTGATACGTGATTAAAGTAACCGTACCGGATTCGCTCTCTTTGGGGGAGTTGGGGGAAGGGGTTCAGTGATTTGGCGAGTTTGGTGCTTCTGGACGTGCTAGGACGATGAAAATTGGTAGGCGTGTCAGGGAGCTGCACGAATGGACTTGATAAAGTCGTTTTCCCAGATTCGACCATCTGGGGGGCTAAAGGGTGAGGAAAAATTAGAAAAAATTAGGTATTTATAATTTACGAGTGGGTGATCGGATCTTAGAATTTAGAAGGACATCGTGACTCAGAGCTCTTAATTTAAATCCTGACCGGCATTAAGCCTCTTATTTTCCTTTTAAATCAATGTATTGATTCTTAGAATTTTGTTAGAGCTCATACCATATGAGTTCTTGGCTCTTAGCTCTTCTTGCCTCGTCACAAGTGCCATATGTGCTCTTAGCTCTTGTTTATCTTTCATGTGTTGTTTTCAACCTAATTTTGATTTGCATCCCCAGAATTCACCTTCTCAAGTTCTAAGACATTTATAGAAACCCTAATATTTGTAGGAGAGAAATATACGTTTTGCTTTTGAGTGTTTTAATTAATTATCAGGTATGACTAAAAGTCTAGATAGATGTGCTGATGATTGGAAACCTCTGTGAAAAAGTAGAAATCTTGTCTGTCTACATCGCTCGAGCCATTGCTGAATTATGTAGAGCTCTTAACTTTGGATTTATCATTTGGAGGTGCAAAAGGGCTCTTATTCAATAATTTTTATTTGGAACATGAAAAGTTCTTAAAATTGCGATTTTAATGATATAATATTTTACTGTCTATATCCCAAGTTTCAATGTACTTACCTTTCGAAGAACAGTAAAAAGACAAAAAGGAATCCTGTGTGAGTAAACCAAATCCCTTTCAGAACTGATACAATCAGGATAGATTTGTGTCGGGGTCGGCTCAAATTTGATAGAATGCCAAAATAGGCATATTTTACGGCAGAAAGTTTAGAAAATATAGATCGTTATCGAAAAAAACGTCCCCCTTTCCTTTCAAAATTTCCCAGGCAAGACTGAAAGGTTTTAGTCGGAAATGTTTTTTATTTCATTCTCCCCCCCCCCCCCTCTTTGACTGATTAATAACGGATAAGATCTATCTTACAAGGGAATTATACCTAACCACCTTCTCCAATTTAGTCTAGTAGCCTAAATGTGTTTTAATTTCTTCTTTTTTTCTTTTTTTTTAGATATTACGCTTTAAAATGTGTCAATATATTGTAAAACTCGCAAAATAGAGGTTATAAAAGATTCCCCAAGAAAGTGCTAGTGATGTGGCTCTTAATTTACGATTCGTTGAAGGAAAATTGTAATTTTTGTTTGGGCCTACTTATGTTTATGAATGTGGTGAATGCGTTCAAGTGAATTTTCATTTAAATCAGTTTACATTTTCTTCTTAAAAAACGGAACGAATATATTTTGTATTCAACAGTCAAAATATGTGTTTGATTAGGAGTTTTGACTAGAATTTTGAAATATGTAATTGGACGCAATCGATTTGGTATCTAAGAGACTCAATTATCACAACTATGGAAAAATAGGTTCGTAATGTTCTTAGAATCTTGTTGGATAGTTAGTTGACAACCATATTGATATAGAGTTACACTGGATCAGCGATTATTGCTAAGATTATTACTAAATGAATTTTTTCGTTCAATCCAGCTAATCCTTTTTATTTATTTATTTTTTCTAGGTATTAAAGTCCATTTCAACATAGATGAAAGTGGTATTTTAAATTTGAATTCTGTTGAAAGCACATTTGAAAAGTTAAATCCTGACAACGAGACTGAAAACGCCACATCTCCTGAAAATCCTGAAGCAAATACAACAAGCGTCAATAGGTAATTTTTTTTTTGCGGCCTTGATTGTATGGATTTAGATTCTTTTAAAAATATCCAAAAACACTGAGCATCTTCATGACTGTAATTCTGTAAAAACTCGATGAAGGGAGGCCGAAATGAGCTTGGGTATTTGATAGAAACTTGGAAAGTAGACTACTTAATCAAGGCTATAATTTCCTTATAAAACAAGGCTATAATTCTGGGGATTATTACCACCGTAATTGGCTTGGAAGAAATATAAGAAAATCGTATTGTAAATGCTCTTGCGATGAATAGAGGTTTAATTGTATCTTTCGCTGGTGATAGCCTGGTGCCTACAAAAACTCGAACTCCGTCCTTGCCGGTTGTGTTCCTAATGGTAGCAATTTGTTTTCTAGATAAATTATTATCTGGTTGTAAGTGTTTGATTTTGAACTTATTGAAAACCAATTTCATGATATTTGGGCGTTTACAGCCGCCATTGAATGTAGATAGGGTAGAGGAGCTAATTTCCCTTTTTTATCTTTTATTACAGTTTTTTCCTTTTTTTATTTTTTAAATTTTTTTGACGTCATATTTTAGTTTTTTTTTTCTTTTTTAGTTTTTAGTCTGGCCCTTTCTCTTTGAGCCGCAAGCCTGCTTTTGCGTTGCTCCAGTGTTTCGTCCTGGTGTCCAATTTTTGGTAAACATATTAGGATAATTTCTTTTTGACATTAATCGACACTTTTACAAATTTTCTTTGAGCAGCAAGCATTCTAAACTTCAACAATTTCTACTAAACTTCAAACTTTTGGTTTTCTGTTTTAAGGTTTTCGAATTGCTTTAATGCATTGTCAAAATTTGTAGAAACATTTGTGCAATCACCACGCTAAATCAATCTTCTACGCTAAATGACAAAAAGGTATCCCCTTTATCTTGAATAATTAGGTAGAAATTTATATGTAATTATTAAATTATTTTGATCTCTTTTATTTTTTTTTATTTTTTTTTATTATTATTTATAAGGAATTAGTCATAAGGGTTATTAAATTTGTTCTCTGTTGTTCTATGGAAGGAAAAAAAAGAAGAAAACAGTAAAAAGAATCTAATGATGGAAAAGATAAAGTATCTTCTCTTTTAAATTTTGTTAGGAACACGAATCATAATAATGGCTTTAAATCAAGTTAAACCATAAGAATTGGAAATTCTATGAAAGTCCGTATTCTGCCAATTCTCTGTTGATTGACGCAAGCTGACGCTGCCTTTGCCAACGTTCCCAAATATACTACTACTACTAGTAGTTCCCAAATATACATATTTAGAAAATCCTTTATTGAAAGCATTCAGAAATTTTGAAAGGCGGAAACATTTTGTGATTTTTGGTAAGGTATCTATCGTACATTATATGAACTGTTAACTTACTATACTAAGTTGAATCAGTTGCAAAAGAAGAGTCATACAATGCGTTTAGAAACATACTTGTGTACGGGGGATCGTGGATCCTGAAGCCCCCCATCACAAATTTGTGCGAAACAAGCTTTAAAATTTACCGAACGTCAATATTGGAAAATAAAAATTCAGCTTTCTTCAAGTAGTTAACCCTCGGGCCCTTGAGAAAAGGATTTTTCACTAGAATTAGGACCCTGACTACTTGTGGTAGGGAGACCCATGTACTGTAACTATTGAGAATACCAACGCCATATATGTTGTATATAGAAAATGAAAATCGACTAGAAGCTCTGAGTTGCATATATTCCTTTAGTACATAATATTACTCCTTGTTTCAGCACAAATGGCAGCAATAGCACAGCTGCAAAGAAAGAAAAGAAACCTGAAGTAATCACCATTAAAGAAGAAATAGCTTTTATTGAATCGTACCTAGACCTTCCTGATTTTACCCCTCAAACTTTTGACATCATAATGGATAGAGTTAAGAAAATCAACGAAGCAGACAGAATGAAAAAAGAAAAAGAGCAGGTAAAAGATACCCTCAGAGAGGTTGTGTTATCCACTTTCTTTATTTATGAGGATGCTCAGAATAGTATTACAGAGCTTTTTCGAGAGCAGATAAAAAGAAATTTGTCAGAGAGGTTATGTTATCTACATTCTTTATTTATGGGGATGCTCAAAATAGTATTAGAGAGCTTTTTCTTTTCGAGAGCAGATAAAGTTTACGTCAGAGAGTTTGTGTTATCTACATTCTTTATTTATGGGGATGCTCAGAAGAATATTATAGATTTTTCTTTTTCGAGAGCTTTAAAGTTTTGTCAGAGAGGTCGTGTTTTTAATTCTTTATTTATGAAGATAATTATAAGAATATTGTAGTTTTTTTTCTTTTCGTCTTTCCTTAAAATTAATACGGTAAAGACGAATGAATCAAACAAAGCTGTATAGTCTCTTTCAATTTCTGCTTGATTTTTTCATTTATTGCTTTTTAAATATTGATATACTATATCATAAAGTCTTTTTGCTTGCTGTTAGTTACAGCAAAGAAATCATACAACGGCCATTTGGCAAAGCCCCACTAATTCCAAGAAGGGTCCGAAGCAGCTCTTTGAACAAATGATTGTCGAGATTAGCTACCGCTACCTGCGGTTATATGCTCAAATAGCATATTTGGAAACTCTAATTGATTGACTCTCATTATTCATTTAAGATTTAAAAATATATGCAAAGCAAATAAATTTGCCTAAATGTTATTGCTCCAAAAAGCATAAGTTGGGAACTCTTATTTGATTGACTCTTGGGATATATTTAAAAATTTTGGAAAAAGAAATAAGTTTGCCTAAATTTAAATGCTTAAATAGCGCATTTCAAGAATTCTTTTTGGATTGATTCTCGTATTACATTTAATATTAGAATATTTGCAGAGAAAAAAAAATTGCATAAATTACATTTGTCGAGATTCTAAGAATAAAGGAATTTCTCTGAGTGGTAAGGTTTTCATTGTTCCACCAGTTAAGGGATCGAAGCATAGAGAGAGATTAAAAAAAACTGTTTGCATCTGCACAGTAACTGTATGTACCATTTAGCTCTAAAGCGTATATAGTCAAACAGTTCGTGGTAACGAACTGTAGTAAGGAGCGACCCGGTTCAATAGTAAACGAAACTCTAAAAAACGGAATTTCGATACTAAAAGATATATCAAAAGAATCGGATTTTTATGGTGATTTTAAATATATAAGTTTCATCAAATTTAGTCTTTGTCATCAAAAGTTACGAGCCTGAGAAAATTTGCCTTATTTTGGAAAATAGGGGGTAACACCCCCTAAAAGTCATAGGATCTTAACGAAAATTACACCATCGCATCCAGCGTATCAGAGAACCCTATAGAAAAAATTCCAAGGTTCAATCTACAAAAATGTGGAATTTCGTATTTTTTGCCAGAAGACAAATCACGGGTGCGTGTTTATTTGTTTTTTTTTTTTTTTTTTTTTTTTTTCCCAGGGGTCATCGTATCGACCAAGTGGTCCTAGAGTGTTGCAAGAGGGCTCATTCTAACGGAAATGAAAAGTTCTAGTGCCCTTTTTAAGTGACCAAAAAAAATTAGAGGGCACCTAGGCCCCCTCCCACGCTCATTTTTTTCCCATAGTCAACGGATCAAAATTTTGAGATAGCCATTTTGTTCCGCATAGTCGAAAACCATAATAACTATGTCTTTGGGGATGACTTACCCCCCACAGTCCCTGGGGGAGGGGCTGCAAGTTACAAACTTTGACCAATGTTTACATACAGTAATGGTTACTGGGAAGTGTACCGACGTTATCAGGGGGATTTTTTGGTTTGGGTGTGGGGTTCAGGAGAGGGGGCTATATGGGAGGATCTTTCTTTGGAGGAGTATTTCATGGGGGAAGAGAAATTCAATGAAAAGGGCGCAGGATTTTCTAGCATTACTATAAAAAAAAAACAATGAAAATATAAACATGAAAAAGTTTTTTCAATTGAAAGTAAGGAGAAGCATTTAAACTTAAAACGAACAGAGATTATTACGCATATGAAGGGTTCTAAAAATACTTTAGCATAAAGAGCGAGGTACTTAGGAGGAGATAAATACTTCGCTCTTTATGCTAAATTTTTTTTTAATAATTTCAACTATTTATTCTACGGCCTTTCTGATTCAGGGGTCATTCTTAAAGAATTGGGATAAAACGTAACGTAAGTTACGTAAGTTATGTACGTTTGTTACGTAAGTTAATTCTTAAGTTACGTTTTTTTTTTTACTAATAAAAACGTTCGTTAAAAATTAAAAGATCTAGTTGCCTTTTAGAGTAACCGAAAAATTGGAGGGCAACTAGACCTCCTTCCCCACCCCTTATTTCTCAAAATCGTCTGATCAAAACTAAGAGAAAGCCATTTAGCCAAAAAAAAGAATTAATATGCAAATTTCATTTTAGTAATTTATGTACGGAGAGCCAAAATCAGACATGCATTAATTCAAAAACTTTCAGAAATTAAATAAAAAAAAATAAGTTTTTTTAAATGAAAGTAAGGAGCGACATTAAAACTTAAAACGAACAGAAATTACTCCGTATATGAAAGGGGCTTTTCCTCCTCGACACCCCGCTCCTTGCGCTAAAGTTTGATTCTTTCTTGCAACTCTACTTTTTAAAACAATAAAAAACTTTAGCGTAAGGAGCGGGGTGTCGAGGAGGAAAAGCCCCTTTCATATACGGAGTAATATCTGTTCGTTTTAAGTTTTAATGTCGCTCCTTACTTTCATTTAAAAAAACTTATTTTTTTTTTATTTAATAATAATCAAAACCAAATGGCTTATATCATATTTGTACACTGTTACAGGATTGCCCATAAAACATTTCAAGTTCTTCGTCAGACCAAATTTTCGTTTGAAGATTTTCGATAGGTATAAGTTGCAATATGCCACTGAATAGTGAAGCTTTTTTAGGTAGTATTGCAGCTAGAAATGTGGAAATAATTATTGTCCTCATAATGTATGAATCAAAGGATCTAGCCATTGCCTACCACTAGTAATCATTTGCTTTTACATTATGCTGTGGGTCAGTTGGGGTGAAAAAAAATAGCTTCAGTTGATTTAGGTTCTAGGAGGTATAATTAAGATGGGGTTTTTGTTTCTAGAATGGCTTTCACAAGCAAGCATTGCTGAACTTACATTTCTGGCAAAAAATGTATATAATAAAAAAAAGAGTTGCAAAAAGTACATAAATCTTGATAAAGGAACAACAAATGACTGGTTAGAAAAATTAAATAAGGATTGAAAAAGCTGCAAAATATAATAAAAACTTGATAAACTACATATGTTTATGTTTGTCAAAAATCACATAAGTATGAGGAAAAAAGCTTTTAGATATACAACAAACTTAGTAGCGTACGCTATGAAAACTCATTGGTTAATTATGATAGGAGTATGTAACATCAAACTAAACGGGATAGCATAATGGAGTTGAAAAGGGATAACCCAAATAAAAATGACGTTAAATGTTAACACTGCAAGCAAAAGACGGTATAAAACTTCTTATCCGATTTGGTATATGAATTAGCTATTGTTTTGGCATTTCTCCTTCTAAAGATGACTTCTGATGGATTTTCGCTAGGGAAGAAATAGTTCACGTGTCTGGGAAATCATCAAAACTTTCTCACAAAAACTGATGCAAAGTCCATGTGTTTATCATGTAGGGTAACAGAAGATACCTGCTTTAAAAAACGAGCGTAAAGGCATTTGTTAATAGTCTTGGGCTCTCCTTGAAATTACTTCAATTCTACATTTGTTTCCTTTAGCTAAGCCATAATGCAAAAAAGGACTTGCACACTTTAATAAAGACCGAACAGGATGTGTGTAAATAGGGATAGAATGATTTCATGGGCATCTTAATTTTGAGAGAAACCGAATAGTGTAGACTTTCACCATTGCTATTAATCACAACAAGGAAGAATAAAGGACCTAGTGAGGCACCTTGCGGCAATCCAGTAAACTTACAGGCTATTATGGTGACTATTCTAGTATTTGACACATTCGGTACGTTTTGATAGAAAGAAATAATAGTTCGAACATCGAATTGGTGAGCACTTGGCTCATTTAAAAGTTTACTAGTGACTACCCTATGATCAATCAGACCAAAAACCTTCTGAAAGCCAGCGATAATAAGTTATGTTAGGTATTTGGTACTTCTAAGCTTTTATGGGTTTTTTTTTCAACGGTTGTGAAGCTAGGTTTGTTTATACCTTAATGCTGTTCAAAATATTGTTACTTTTCACCTTCTTCCAGCCATAAAATCAGGATGATGTCTCACTAAATTACACCCTTGAATATTCACCCCTCTCTGACAGTTAGGGTGATGCGACTCCTTTCCTCTGTCCCGGAACAACAGTAAAGAATAATCCGCATTTGTAATGACAATGGTTATTAGAAAAAAAATATCAGAAACACAGCCAAAGGGGAAAACTGTCACGGATAAAACTCACCCTAAAACATTCAAAAACGCAGATTCAGTCTTTCTACACCCCTCCCTCCCCCTCTAAGAAAAATGATTTGCAGCAGGACTGGATGCTAAATATACACAAGAAACACGATTAATAAATTATTTTCTTTCATTAAAATACTAATACGAATCATTTTCTTAAATTTCATGCGTCTTATGTGTTCAATAATCATTCAATTTAAACTTGTCCAGTCATGGTTATGCTTCGCACAGAGACAGCTTCGAACTGTGTTAGTTCTCTGAAAGTATTCGAAGCCATAGTTATCAAGCCATTAAGTAGGTTGCCTTTATCATTCATTCCGAAGGAACAAGCAGGAGTTCAATAATATTTATTTTTCTGACGCATAATAACCTGTGATCATTTCCACTTTTTTCAATCAGTTAGTTGCATGAAAAAAAACTTACGATGAAATAACAACAAATGAGCCCTCCCCCTCCTGTGGAAATCATATGGCTTTTAACAACTATGGATTATAGTATTGGTGGTGGCAGGCTTTCTCAAAGCCAATATTGGGTCCGATAGATCAGGCTTCGTAATTTAGTTTTACTGAAGGAGCCCTGGAAAACTATAGGTTACCAATATTATTTTCATAATACTTATATGCTAGTAACGTACTTTCGACAAAGACCTTTTGTGGAAATTTATTATGCACATTTTCTTCTTAGTGTTATGCTTCATGATTCATTAAACAAGAAGTATGAGCCTTCCGTCTGCGGAGGCAGCAAAAAATTTCCAGTTTTTGGAATATTCCCAGAAGCTATTCTTTTTTTACGAAAAGCAAATTACTAGTACATCCAGAATAAGGGCAAGTTATCTAGAGCCAAGCAATTGGCCTGACTACTTTTGCAGGGAAAATATAGGCTTTTTTGCTTTCTACTCCTTCCCATGGTTCTGTCTGTGTTTTGACAGATGAAAATGCGAATGAATATAAATGATCAATTCAAGATCTAACATCGTTAAATGGTTAAGGACGGTCGGTAAAAATTACGTTGTAAAACGTAAAAACATTAACCGCTAAGGAAATTACCATTAAAACTAGGAAAAAAAAAAGAGATTTTTGTTTGCAATCTCGCCAAACATTCAATACTTTACTGCTCGGGATCGAAACCGAATTCGTTCTAAAAATGGGTGTGGGTGACATCCAATGTTCTAATCAAAGCATAAATGCTATAAATCACTCCTGCTGTGTTGAATGAGAAGATCTGCAAAATCACTTGATATGCCCTTTTTCATATATGCTTCTTTAACATATTCTATTTACTTTGATTTTCTGGACAACCTCGGAATAAGTTCCAAATTGAACGATGTAATCATGGTTCATCTGGCCAAAACTAGTGAAAAAAATATATTGTTGTACAATTTTGCAAGCCTTTATGTTATGTGAATGTCTAATTATGTTATGTACATGTATTAGGGAATCGCGTGAACTAAATTTTCCTATTTCTATCACAATACTTACGTGTATATTTTGTTTTTGCATCATTTCTTTCCGTTATTCTCGGCTGCCATTAATAGGGAAAAAGATTGATTTTGATTTGTATCGAAAATGAGACATCTTTCAACAACTTCATCAAATTAGCTTCATGGAGTCTATTGGTGCAGTCATATCTTTGTATCTCACTGTGTTTCCTTCGATATATATTTATTTATTTATTTATTATTACGAATAGCGGTTAGCATCAATGCTTGTCGCAAAAACACAAAATCATAATACTAATCTAAAGTAAATTGGCAACGACAAACTAAACAGCAAAAACTTCTAAATAACACGAGACTACACAACAAAAGCGTCTAAATAAAAAGGCGTATTTACTAATGCACTCTTAAAAATTCGAACACTCTCTGCCTCGACAACCTCCAAAGGCAAACCATTCCATGGTCCGGCAACTCTACTAACGAAAGATAATTGACCAATTTTTTTCAGTGGTTTTGGGGGATATAATTTATAATCATGTTAACAAGTAGAGTGATAATGGCTAAATTTAAAAAATAAATTTGGATCAATATCATCCACTCCTTTAATTATACGAAACACATTTACAAGGTCATTACGACGTCTACGGAACTTCAACGACGGAAGTTGAAGCCTAGAAAATCTCTGCGGATAGGAAAGGCGCTGAAGGTATGGGACCAATCTAGTGGCCCTTCTCTGAACATCCATTAGACTTAACGGAAACCAAACAGAAGTATATTACTATATTACTATAGTCTTTCTACATCCTATTTCGATCCTTAGTTTATTTGATTTTTTTTATTTCATTTCAGGCATTTAACCTTTTAGAATCATATGTTCTGGACATGCAAAATAAAATTTATGAAGACGAACATGCATTAGTATCAACAGACGAAGAGAAAGAAGCAATTCGGACTAAATGCTCAGAAGTTGCCATTTGGCTTGATGAAGATGGTAATTATTTGCTGTTGTTTTTTAATTAAGAGATATTTGCCCAGAATTGATCAGGATAAACTATAGTACATAAATAACACAAAGATTTTAAGGCCTTATTCCTAGCGTCCTCAAGTCGTAAACAAAATTGGTTTTGCTGAATAACCTATGAGTAGAGAAAAGCCAGATGCCCCGAACAGGCAAGGATTAGGTTATAAAAAAAAACGACCTAAATCTTTGACGATTTCTTGGAAGGTTACCGATTTTTACCGGTATACTTGCCCGGCATGTGGTGTCCTGGCCTTATTCCACAACGTGTTCGGTATCGTATAATCTTAAGAAGCGATATTCTCACCTGATATGGTTCCCACAGAAAATGTCTTCGGAACGTGAAAAATTGCCTCTCTCCGGTATACAGTTTTTTTTGTGATTTGCAATTAAGTTTTCGTTCCAATTATGAAACAGAATGTAAAAATAAAAAAAAATGATTTGTTTGAGATCTTTTAATCAACAAAACTCAAAAAGTACTATTTGATATCCTGGCAAGAATTAATTTCTCAATTATATTGTCCTTATTTGTTTTTTATATCATACAGAAATGTTTTTATTGCTGGTCATTTCAAAATTAGCTTTTTTATTACAAACCGCATGAAAAATTCCAAAATATTGAAAACAAGAGAAACTATTGAAAAGTAAATAGTTTTAATTATTGAGAAGATTCAAAAGCGTCTATCTGAAAATCAATAGTTGTTTGCGTTACGTATTTCTTGGCACCATTGACAAGGAGAACTTTATTCACCCGTGTAAATAATTAGAAAAAATGTATTGTTCAACAATAGAAAATAGGCTCTGCAAAAATTTTGCGGTCTGATTTTGCCGTCAGTCTTAAGTCACAATATTTTTTATTCACGCTATTATGGATCTTAAGAGTAGAATAAATAGTGAGAACTATTTTTCTATTTCTATGATATTGTTTTGTCGATCTCTTAAAAGAACAGTTGTCTAGTGATGGAACAGTCAATAGGAATAAGCAGTTTTCATAGACTGGGAGTCGGTGATTTTTCCTGTTCTTCAAACGATTGCATTGTATTTTCGTATTTTTAAAGTAAAAGAGAAGTATGTCATTGGTGCCCTTTCATTTTAAATTTATTTTACATAAGATAAGCTAATATTTATGCAAAATTAATATTTTGTTCATTTCTTTTGGTGGTCGACCCTGTCTTAAGGTATCGCGATTTTATGCATTTCCGGATTTTAATAAGAAAAATGATCTGTTTTGTCTGTTTCATATAAAGTGCAATGCAAAGTTCATCATTTCTGCTAGGATTTGACTCATTTATTGTTATTGATTTTTTTTCTCGTAAGATAACAAGTATTCCATAGTTTGAACAGTTCAGATTTGTGAACTTCCAAATTAATTAGAATTATACTTGAGTTTGAATTTATAAATGTGAGGTTCAAGGGTCCTTTTGTGGTTTCAGTACAGGGATAGTGAAGGTCCTTCTCTATTCCTTGGGAGCACATCCTGCTTTAACGGATCGTTTAAACGAAGTTTGTAGAATATTCGTTTTGCTCTTCTGATAGTCAGTTTTAATGTTATCCATCATCAGATCTGGTTCCCCTAGACTGTAGCTTCTTAAGGCATATTTTAAACCCTTAAAGAGAAATTTGTTTAATTGGATGGCTAATTTGTCGTTTTCATATCGGCGTCTGGGATTGGCCCACTGGTTTCTTGATGGTTAGAGGAGCTGTAATTTTTTTCATAAGTTTATTCAGGAGGATCGTTTATTGTAGTGGATTCTTTTCCATTTTCCTTAAGGACTAATGGGGGTCATTTGAGGTTTCATCTCTATATTCATTTTAAATTTCCCAACACCTCTCCTATAGCTGAGGTTCTTCATATCTTTTCTACTATTAATTTTGTCTGAATCTCGTTTGTTTTTTAAGAGAGAGGTTCTTCTTAGGATTGTGAACGCCTTTTTCATTTTTATTTGTCTTTTCATTGTTGGATGTCTTCCAAATCCGTGTCATGTTTATTTTTTTTTTTTTTTGTGAAGCTTTTACACATTAGATATGCCACTGTGGTATTGACTTTTTTTACGTCTTACAAATCCAGAAATCTGTTTGCCATTTGCCTCTAGGATGCCTTTAATTTTAACATTAAATGGATCAGTTATGCTTTCCATGAGTCTTCTGAACTCTAAACCTGATGGCTCTTTGCCACTCGTGCCACTTGTGGCTGCAAAATATGGATGCGTTGCTCTTTGAGACTCTTTGTCATTTACAGAAGATTGAATTTTAATTGCTGCTGTAAGATGCTAAAAATTTACTGATGATTTTTACTTGGTAAAATGATTTATTATTAGTCATATTCTTTGTAAAGATTGATTTAAGAGCTTCTTCGCTCTAATAATGAAGGAAGTAGTGTTTAGTGTTGACAAAGCTTATTTTTTTCTCAGGGTGACCATTGAGGCTGTATTTTGAAGAACGGAAAAGTTAGCTGTAGAACAGAGACCAGTCCTGTAATTTGTGACTGTATTTCCAAAGTTTTTTCGCCTTGAACATCTTGAAGCAGGTGGTATATACTGTGTTACGCTGTAAAGTAGTCCTTACTGTGTTCGTTTTCTAGGGAGCGCTAACTACTATCTATATTCAGCTTTAATTCAAAAGCGTTTTCTCTATTTTCCAGCGTAACATCTTTCTTTTCCATGAAAAAAAAAATTACCTGTATGTATGAGTCATTTTCGATTTCTCATGTCATTTTATCAGTATTAGTAAATCTTTTTCTTTACCTACTTTGGATTTCTACCACCTGCTCTTCTCTCTAACTCACTGCTCATATTTGCCATTCAAATGTCATTAAGTGGAAAAATTTGCAACTGCAATGCATTCGCTGTTACCTTAAATATCCACTTTACCACCGGGATCTGGCCATTGTTAAATCTCCTCATATTAGTTTTATATTCTTGGCTTCCGAATTCTCTTTTCATTAGTCTTCATAATTAAATTATTGCCGTTCACGGAGCAGCTATCTTGTTATTGTTAGTTAAACCTTTAATCTAAGTTATGTAAACTAGCACTTGTCATTTGTGTTTGAATGCCTGAGCATATGTCTCTGAGTACCTGAGCACATTTAAAGAAGACCGCTTTTTCTATTTTCACAAATTTCAAAATTACCAGATAGAACGTAGCCTATTTTACTAACTAACTTAAAAAAATCAACCTATTTCAAGCAAAAATATACAATAACTAATACTACAACAAAAATTTAGACTAAATACTTTTTTTAATAAAAAAAAACTTTGCTCTTTTTTTTATCTTCCAACAGCTGGTTTTGACTCTAAAAGCACGTCAAAGCACAAGCGTAGTTCCAAAAAATATATAACACTTTTGTTTTCTTTTATGTGTGTATGTCCTGGTTTACGCTTTAGATTCGACTTTTTCTGTAATTTGGTGATTCCTTGGGTAACATTTCGCTTTTCGAAGAATGCATCTTTGAACGTAGAATGTTAACAAAAAGTGCACAACATAAGTACTTTATCCCCCGCTGTCCAGTAAACCAATCTACACTCCTAAATTTTTGGCTTAACCAAGAAAAATTAGGTGAAACCTCTCCCCTGTGTGGACAAACAGAAAACCTTTTTTTTTTCTTTTGGTAAAATAATCAGAAGTTATACGTACGCTAAACCTTTTTCCAGTACCGAAGGTGGTCGAACGTTTCTCAAATGTAACTCACAAAAATTAAGCGTCGTATTTGTAATATGTTTTCCAAACTGTAGTCATTTCTAAATGTAATTCATTTTATCTCTATATTCATTTTAAATTTCCCAACACCTCTTCTATAGCTGAGGTTCTTCATATCTTTTCTACTATTAATTTTGTCTGAATCTCGTTTGTTTTTTAGGAGAGAGGTTCTTCTCAGGATTGTGAACGCCTTTTTCATTTTTATCTGTTTTTGTTCACTGTTGGATGTCTTCCAAATGCGTGTCATGTTTATTTTTTTTGTGAAGCCTTTTACACATTAGATATTCCACTGTGGTATTTACTTTTTTTACGTCTTATAAATCCAGAAATCTGTTTGCCATTTGCCTCTAGGATGCCTTTAATTTAACATTAAATGGATCAGTTAGGCTTTCCATGAGTCTTCTAAACTCTAAACCTGATGGCTCTTTGCCACTCGTGCCAAAAATTAGTAGTCATTTTTACCTTAGATCTTAGTTCCTCCTGTGCCGCCAGGGGCACCCAGGGCATCCAGACAAAGCCGCCAATCATTTCTCATATGTGCTGCTGCCCAAAGGTCTTCCCATTGGGGTTGGACTGTCGAATTGATAAACTTCAGGTCCCACTAGTATGTATGACGAAGTGTATACATACTTTCCAGTTAATGTTCAGTATCCTGCGAAGACAGTTGATCTCGGAAGCGAGAATCCTCTTTTCTTGCTGTGGGTTCAGTTTCCAGCATTCACAGCTACATATGAGGGCAGAGAGGACGTTACTGCTGAACAGCCTCAATTTTAGTTTCAGGGAGTACTTTTTCGATTGCCAAACTGGCTTTAGTTGATTAAAGGCTCCACTGGCTTGTCCAATACTAGACTCTACCTCCTTTTCGCTTGATCCAGTTTCTTCGACTGTACTTCCGAGGTATGTGAATTCCACCACCTGCTCTAATGAATTGCCTCTGCACTTTATGCCAAGTGGTAAGTCGCTCGTTACCATGCTTTTTATCTTGTCCGGACTAATCTTCAGTTCCAAAAGACTCGGGTTCTCTCTTATGACACCGAGAAGCTACTGGAGCCTTTCCTTGTTTGCCTCTATCAGAATGATGTCGTCGGCCAAATCAAAATCTGCTAGTCGTTTATTATCGTATATTTGGATCCCAAATCCTGTGCAATCTTGAAGCGCATAATCGATAACAAGGACAAAAAGCAGGGGGGAGAGGACACATCCCTCTTTGACACCAGACATGATACTGAAGTACCTTGTATTTCCTTCGTGGGTCCTTACGCAGCACTCCGCGTTTTCGTACAGCGCACTGATCCGGGATACCAGTTTATCCTGAATGCCGTAGTGTTGGAGGATTTTCCACAGTGACTCTCGGTGTATTTAGTCAAAGGCTTTCTCGAAATCCATAAAGACAAGGTGCATCATTTGCCTCCATTCGTTGCATTGCTTGGTCAACATGCGCAGGATATAATTATATAAGGTCTGAGCAGGAGCGAGATGGACGGAAGCCATGTTGTTCGTCTCTCAACAATAGTTTGTGTCCCTTGTCTCTTTTGTCAAAAGTTAATGTGCTTTTTAATAGAACTAACCGATTGTGCAATAGTATGTTTTGTTTTAGTTATATGTCCACTATATACCACTAAATGTCTTATTTAATAATATGATTATTTAATAATTGTCTTATTTAATAATATGAATCTAATCAACGCTAGTTTTCTTTAATCAACATATGCCAGTAATTAAAAAAAGTCATTCATCCCTGAGCATAAGGATACATACCGTTGATGAAATATGAAAATATTTTTCAATGCTCGTAACTGTTATATTCCACTAAATAAAAAAAAAGAGCCATGACTAAAGTAGAATAATTTTTTCCGGTTAGGTTTTGAAGCTTCAGCTGATACTCTTCGTCAAAAACTCTTAGATGTCAAAGAAATTACTAAAGATGTAGAATTCAGAGCTGCGGAAATGAAGAACCGAGATCAGGCCGTTTCTGTTCTTGTACAAGCTTTGAATGTTAGCTCCAGTTTTGCTGAAAGGCTTAAAAATGCCTCATCTGAAGAGCGATATTTGGAAGAAGATGATTTCAATAGTAAGTATCTTTTTTTTTTGTATATGATAAGACTTAAAAATGCAGATGATCTCCAAACAATAGAACAAGTTTTTAGTTGGAATACTTTTTTACCTTCTTTTTTTTTAACTCTCAAAAGATTAAATTACTATAAGCACTATTTTTTCTGTTTTGCAAAATTAATTGGAAGCACTCGTTTGCTCTCCTTTCATTTCTTGATCTTTATTTATAATGTTTATGTTTATACATGATTAAGGTTATCGGTTACCAAATTTAGTACAAATATACCCGTAATGATTTAAAGATATTGATGTTATAGTGACAGATGTGAGATAAATATCTCGATATTTGTTTCGGTGTAACTATTTTAAGTACTCATTTCATTCGTTTTCCTGGTACGGCTGCTAGTGGCTTAAAATAATATTGTTAAATACCACAAGACGTCACTTGGATTTCGATATTGAAACGATAATTCAGGGGATCACTAGTATCCATTGAAACTGAAAAGCGAGTGTTGAAGAAGGTAACTTAACAATGTTTCTCTAAAAATTGGTAAATTTCCTATACCCTAAAAAATTGTAACAGTCCTGTTGTATGCTGTTGTTTGGCACATGTAAGGTCAAATGACTTTTAGCCATGATTTTCACTAACAGCCGTAAAAACTCCCAGCAAAAGATGTTACAACTTCAAGAAAGAAAAAATGGTGGTTTTTCTAAAAACTGGTAAATTTCCTATTCCCTTGAAGATTGTAATAGTCCTGCAGGTGTTTGGTACACGTAAGGTCAAAAGACTTATTTGTTTGTTTGTACTGTACATTATTGTTTGTACTATCCAATTATGGACTTTTTTCAATGCTTTTGTAATTTCAGTATTGGGCAAAGAGCCCAAAATTAAACAGATTTGTCAAGGTTAGAAAAAAAAATCGTTATTTAAAGAGTAGGAATCTAATATTTTATTATGAACGCGACAGTGCCATCTATCCTCAATCATTTCATTCCCTACCTTCATTGTACCCTGACGAGCATTCTACTTTCCAAAGCACATAGTCTTTTTATATATTCTTAATATCTAGCCTTGTAAATGGTGACTATTAAGAATGTTAAGAAAACTTATTTACTTCTCAATACTGTCCCTATTTAACCTGGGGTCATCTCAATTCTTTGAATTGGATATTTATTGAATTGGAATGCAGAAATTAGTATTCAATACAATTAAAAATATTCAATGCACTAAAAATTCAATAAAAAAAAGGACAATAGTTATAGAATAGAATAAAAGATTGAAATACAAAAAGGGCAAACCTTGTAAGACAGTCACAATACTTATTGATGCATAGTTCATAAATAATCGGTAAGACTAGTGTTTGTTGTTGGTTTAAAGAGAAAAGGGGATAAATTTAAATAGATATTTAGACCAAATACGATGATTAAAAATATATTTTTATTACCATTAAATTCTTAGTTACTTTATTGACTAAGAAAAGATTTTAAGTTCCCTGGACAGAGTAGAAATTGGTTATCAAGCCTTTCTTCTAATAGCAATCGTGTTGACAATCCAATAATTGTGTTGAAATAATTTGCACTCAATGTGTCTAAAGTAAACTTTTTCAAAGATTGTTTTAGTTTAAGTGTTTTGGTGTTAAAATTATTTGTACAAGTAAACGAATCAAGCTTTTATGATAAGGTTTCTTAGGTATTCTGTTTGCACTATAGTTTGTTTGTGCAAAATTGTAGTGACGAATATTTAGCCGCAGGTCAGTTGTATATTTTATTTGCGGTTTTCGTCCCTAATATCCCTTCGTAAAAAAGTTGCTTGACTGATTTCTGACTGCAACGTTTCGTTTGTTTTTTTTCTATTTCGGTTTCTCGTTTTTTAGGTTTTTCTTCACTCATTAATAGGACTGAAGCATGGCTCAACGACACAATGTCAATTTTAAAGTCTCAGGCACCTACTGAAAATCCTAGCTTTACTACTTTATCATTTCTGGATAAAGCCAATGACTTAGAACGTGAGTTGCGCATTTTGACTACGAGGATGCAGGCAAACAGAGCAAGAAAAATGAGGGAGGTTGTTGAAAAAATTAGAACAAAGAATGAGACAAGTAGTGGGAAAGGTAAATTCAAAAAGATGAACGAAACTGAAGAAAAAACTGAACAGGAGCCAGAAAAAACAGAAGACGAGTCACAAAGACGGAAAAATGAAGCAGAAGAAGAATTGAAGGCAGATCAAAACGAGGCCAATGGCAAAGATAGTGACAATGAGCATTTAGAACTATGATTTTAACTTGTCCTAGCATTGATTTTTTAATTTATTTATGAAAAGAAGAAGAATTAATGGCATTCCACTTTTTTAGTTTTACATGAAATATTTTGACTGTTAATAAGTTTGAACTTCACACATTCAACTGAGGGAAAATACATGGTCTTGGTTTCACACAATAAATTGCAGTTTTCTTTGTTTGTCTTTTATTTTATTGTTAAAGGGAAATAATTTTCTTTTTTTCTGACGGTCAAACCCTAGACTTTTGATATGTCATAGGTGGGTTTTGTGTATAGAAGGGCTGCTCTCCTCTCCAGTGGGCTCCATCAGTCGATAAATAAAAATAAGTTGGCAAAATGTTTAAGCAAAATTCTGCAACATTTGTGATTTTGTTGCAACTTTGCCAGAATCTTGACTTTTGCAGTCTGTAGGTACGACTGGTTAGCTGCTAAAATCTGTACCACAGGCCGTCCCTTTAAAAGAGCTATGTCTCTGGCCACGAGAATCAATAGCATGGGTTATCTGCCCCCCCTCTCTCTCTCTCTCTCTCTCTCTCTCTCTCTCTCTCTCTCTCTCTCTCTCTCTCTCTCTCTCTCTCTCTCTCTCTCTCTCTCTCTCTCTCTCTCTCTCTCTCTCTCTCTCTCTCTCGCTCTCGCTCTCTCGCTCTCATGACTCAGGAAAACAATTGTGGTTGCTAATGCATGCGAGAGGGTTTTTTATTATTTAGTTATCAACTCCTTTTATAAATTTCATCTACTAAACATGGGAATAGTGTTCAGTTTCTTGACAAGGTAAAAAAAGCTAATTCTGAGCCAAAGGGAATAAAAATAAACGTGCGTTGAACAAAGTTTTAGTAGTGGGAGAAAAATTATATGTGAATGTGAAATGTTTTCTGACATTAATCATTGATTTACTATACTTAATTATCAATTATTTTGTTTTTTGCCCGTGAATCCTTTTTTTCAGCAAAATTGACCGTTTTGCAATGGAAAAAAAACACACCCAGAAAGCACTGTGCGTCGGTAAAATTTTCCATTCAATTTTGCATTAGAGGAAATAAAACAAAATCATTCAAAGTAAAGGAAGTTAATGAGGATTTTTTTTTTTGACTGAAAACAATAAAATGTACAGCCTAATTGAGTATTTTGACCATGTATTTACTGGCCTTCTTCAGCAAAACAAAAAAGTAGATTAAAGGTAAAATTTAACTGACGATAAAAGAAAAGGTGAATATTAAGATCGTATACAAAACAGTCCTAACAACATTACTCAGTTCAATTTTAGCTACTTGAGCTGAGTAATGATGTTCTGACTGTTTTGTATTTGGTTTTAGTTTTAATTTTCTCGCTTCTGTCGTGACTTGAATTTTATCTATATTCTACATTTTTGTTTTTCTAAGGACAGCCATTATATATATGGCAAAAATGTACCCTTAGTAAGTCAAGAACATTCACCCAGTAATTGAGCATCCATCTAAATATTGGAGCTGAACAGATTTTTTTCCACCGAAGACATTAGCAAAAACGTATTTACTTCATTAGCGATAGGGGGACCGACCGGCCGGTATATAGGGCGAGACATAGGTATTGAAACAGGAATGTTTCAGTAACCGTAGCTGAAGGACTACTAAACACAATTTTGGACTCTGTGTGTCTAAACGAATTTATGTTGTTGTTTTGCCGAGCAGCACTACTGATTTCTTAATTTCTGAGTTTTCTTCTTATAATCAGCAGTCTGGATACAGGAAACTGTAAAGGAGGCCCTAGATGGTCAATAAATTTGATCAAAAGCTCCCGTCAATCGATTGATTCAAGCATGATTGACCGTCTAGGAACCTGTTTGACGCGAGAGTCAAGCGTTGACGGTCATTGATAAAAAGTTTGAATGACTTCATCATTTTGATCAAAAGCAGTGTGTTAGATTAGCTTTGGTCAAGATTGAAGGGCTGATTGAAGATTGATTGAACCACGCGCCAATGGATTGACGGAAACTTGACCGAAATAAGTGAACGTCTAGGGCCTCCTTAAGAGATACAAATAAAAAATTATTCCTGATGCGAGGATTATTTAAAAATAAGATTGCCTCTTTCTTATTCTGCAAAAAAAAATGGAAAAATATTCTTTCCAAGTTAATAAATGTCTAACTATGTAACTGAAAAAAAAATGCTCAAAATTACAATATTTTGGGCTCAACTAGAATATCTAATTTCAACCTTTGGGGAATGAAACATTTTGAAGCAATTCTGGAAAAGCTGGGCTAGGTTAGTCTATCACAGATACAAGCGGTCCTGGCTCTACTTTATTTAGGCGAACAATGCTTTTCTGATTTGGTAAGAGCATTATTGGTCTAGTTAGCTTGTCAAAGAGACAAATGTTAAAGGTCTTGTCAGATAAAAAAAAAAAAAATCCCTATGGGCCCCAAAACAAGTAAGGTAGAGATGCCTGGAAAAATCGAATTTGTTGCTTTGACCAAAATTTTTCACTTTGATCGGATTGGCCTCGGGTCCAGTCAATCTCTTTCATATGGATTTCTTCGGAAATATTCTGGCAAAGTTGATCCTGATAAACGTTGAGTCGGGCTTCTTTTCGGCAGCGAATAGCGGATTTCTAGGGGAAACCGCGGCTCGCCCCCTGTTGAAGCGGATTTTTTTATTAGAAGGAGTTTCAGATCTGTTCAAAAAACCTCGAGTGACATGTCGTCCAAATTCGAATAAACAGAGAAATCTGTTAAAGCCCTTTTGGACTCTGAGGTACGTACTACATAATGACACGCAAGTAAATTCGAGGAAGAGGTGACACAAGCTACAACACTAAAAAATTTGTAGGGCCAAGCGCCTTTTTTCAGACAATTTAATCTCTTGCTTTTCAATAAACGGTAGCCGTCACTACCCTCCGTGTCTGTGTTTTTGTAATACTTATTGTTTTACTCAATAAATCGCAGTAATAACAGTACCATACCTTTCAACCCAGTGTTTGTCACAATAGTGAAGCAGCTTTACTGCTTTAGCCGAAACTTTCAACCAGCTTACATACTCTATCAGAAAGTGATGTTACGTGGCAGTTTCTACTCTCAACCACAGAAAAATAATCTCTGGTTCATACCTATCTATGGTCACTATTACTAAGTGGGCATCTGTCCTATCCTCTCCTAATCGGGAGGCGTGTCATTGAACCGTAAACACAACGACAACTCTTTCTTTATTTTGTGTAAATTGTAGGTCATAAATAGTTGCTCTCTCAATAATGGAGTCAAACAGATCCAACATTGGACCTTATTTTGCTCTGAAGTTTGAAGTAAGGTAATACCTCATCTGGTTATATTCTAGGCCTTGGATTCATTCTTAAAAGTTTTATTCATCTGTCTCAGCAACTTTCCTTGATAGCAATAAGCTCTTCAACTAGAACTTTATCTAAAGTTTCTGTAGATTGTGGTCAGACAATTCTTTTTAACCGAAACTTTCTGAGATTCGGTGAATGTAGGACCAAAAGTCCAAATTACACTGAATCCGAAACACAACTGAATAGCTGCAATGGAATCTCAGAGAGTCTAAAATTTCGACCTGATTTTGATACATCCTCCAAGATCTGGTAATTTTTGAAAAAAGCCCCGTAGTGATATGTCTAGTTATTTAATATATTTAAAGGCAAATCAAAATCTAAAATCGTACCGCAAATTGCAAAATTATTTTAGAACTGGTTGAATTGCTCACAATTTTTTAATCTTGTTCCTCTTCTCTCTCCAAATCCAAAAGAATTTTCTGGAATAGATACGGTAAAATACGAAATTTGTTAACTTCGCATTTTCGTAGTTTTGTCAAATCGGCCCGATTTAAAACAAGAAAATAAAATTTGTTTCTGACCTTAAATAAGTTATTTACTTATCGAATTTATTGCTTTTCCGTTAGTTTAACCTATTCTATTTTTCTTTTTTTTTTTGCCAAAATTGAACAGTTAGCAATAAAATAAACAAAACATAGCCTTTGTTTGAAGAATTCAAGAATATACTTTCAACTCACGGCTTCTTAGAAATATCCTTAAGCTATTGCTGATCTGAGCTATAGTTTTCATCTGCGTTAAAAAAAAAAAAAAAATACGATTGAAGGTATTTTCCCCCAGTTTTTAGTATGCAAAATTCGAAACAAAATAAAACTGTTGTAGCTCTTTCAATACTATCATAGATTCAAGCAGCTCATTTCTTTTGTTAATGCATGACACTGTTGCCAGGCTGTTCTATGAAGCAAGAAAAGTGTATGGAAAATAAACTTTGTGATCCTCTAAATCCGAATTATTTTGCTGCTTCATTTGAAAGATAGAATCCTGAATCACAGATTAAAATTTAAAAATAAAATTTCGCAATGAAATACGCTGAAAACTAAAGCACAGACGAGGAAATAACAAACTACGGCTAATAATGGGAGATGTGTCTTAACAGTGAATGAATAAAAAAAAAACAAGTTTTTTCAACTGAAAATAAGGAGCATTATTATTACTTTAAATAAATAGAACTCATTTCGTATTTGAGGGAGGTCACCCCTCCTCAATCCCTCACTCTTCACGATAAATTTCTTAATTACTTTTAAAAAATTGATATTCTTATTAAACGGTCCTTGTTTTTAAGAGTTGGGACAAAAAGTCAAACTTTAGCGTAAAGATTAAGATATTGAGGAGTAGGGAGCCCCCTCTAAATACATAATAATTTCCGTTCATCTCCTCACTTTCAGTGGAAAAAAAATTAACACAATTTTCGATTGTTTTTCAAAATAACGGTAGGAAATCCACTGCCCTCCCCCATGGAGAACTTCCCCACTCCTCTAAAAAAATTATCCGTGGATAGTTTGTTCTGTGTAAATCCTCCATGGGAAATTATGGGAGCCACTGGGAAATCGTATCGGACAATTCTGCCTGGAAATTTGTCCCTAGCCTGCTTTCATCTGAAAAAAAGACATATTTGTTATTTCATTTCTTTATTGTTTTTTAAAATCATGCTATAAATTCTGTCTCTATGAAAATTTTTCCCGGAAATCACCCCTCTTCCTCGATGGAAAGATTCTTCTATGGGAAGTGCCCCCATAAAGAATTTCTGTCGTGGAGAATTTTTCCCGCTGTAAATCCCCCTCCCGCGGAACCAAAAATCCAGACAATTAAAGTTACACTGAAATTTCCAGCTGCACTGAAATGTTAAATTGCCTTACCAACGAGAAATTAGGACAAATAAGAAGGATTTTCTATATGAATTCTGAAAAATTCCTGCCGTATAAAATTCCCTTGAAAATCGAGCCCCAGAAACTCCCCTCGTAACGGGAAACTCTTGCCATGGAAAATCACCCATGCAGATAGTACCACCTTTCCTGGAAAACGTCTGCATACATTCCAATTACAAATACTAAATGTAAACAATGGGTAAACTCTGTGGCTTACAGAGCTTTCCCCAGAGGCTGGAGTTCATTTTTCTCCCTAGAGCCATAGTTGACAGAATATAAAATTATTCTTAACAAAAACAGCTATCTAAAAATTTTGCTCGGACGACTTTGGGGAAAAAAGGCGTGTGATTGGAATAGTTGCCCTCCTTTCTCTTTGGCTACTTGAAAAGGGTGCTAGAGGTTTAAATGTCCGTTCGAATAAGACCTCCCAATCTTTTAGAGCCATTGACTCAATAAGATTATATCTAAAAAAAACATTAATAAACACATATCCTTGACTCTGGCAAAAATTATAAAAAATTCCAGATTTTTTCAGATGGGAGCATAAAATCATTACAAAACGATTCAGGTTGCGCTGACTTTGATGGTATAATTTTCATTGAAATATTTTGACTTTTTAAGGATATTTCCCCTGTTTTTTGAAAACCACTAAATTTTTCTCAGGCTCGTAGCTTTTGGTTGTAAAAAAAAAATCACTTCTTTTTAACGTATTAATTGTTATCGAAATTCCGTCTATTTTTAGAGTTTTGGCTACTATTTGACATAGTGACTCCTTACTTACAATTTATAATCACGCTCTGTTTGATAAACTTAATAGATGCATGAAGCAAAACAAGATCTGCAAAGGGAAAATTTTTTATTGCAGTGAGCCTCTTCAAATAAATTACTAACCTGCAAGAAATCAAGAGGACTGCTGCCAGTGAGAGCATAAGCTCTTTCAAAAACATCTTAAGTAGTCCCCGAAGCCGAACCGAATCGAAATTCGGCGGCGGCGGAGAGAATTAATGTCGGCAGTGCGCCACCGGCGCGCCGAAAATTTTTTGCACCTATTTTTCGGTGTTTTCGCAATTTTTAAGGCATTTTTCAGTAACTTTTTTAATTTTTTTTTGAATTTTTAATACTGTCTGTATAGAAATTCTTAGCGTTTTTCACAACATTTATAAGCCCTGAATTCTCTTTCTTTCATCGTTACCTAGTTATATAATATCTTGTCCGAGTTTTTAGGCAGTGTTTATACATAGGCTACTTAGATCTACAATATTCGCCTTACGACATGACTTTGCAAAAACTAGCAGAGTTTTCTAGATCGTGAGATTTACGCCTAACTCAGCAAGTGATAGACTAGAAAATATGACTGTAGGACTATTGATAAGATTGAGGGTTTGGAATCCGTGTTCAAATACCAAATACCCTTTAATACTGAATGTATATAATAATAACAAAGAAAAGAAAAAAAGATCCATTGTAGCTGAGTGCAAAAGCTTAAATTATTCCTTTGAAAGCTTTGACTACCTTGTAATTATCACGCATAAAAATGAGCTTGTTCACGCGATGTGAAGCTAATATCGAACGTTTGGCAGTGACTAATCGCTAAATTCAGCGTAAAATCGCTGAAAATCGCCCACAGATGGTACAGACAATAGAACGTCCGTAGTTACAGCTGTACTCACTTGGATAAGCTATGTAGGACTAAATAAAAATCAGCGACAGTTATTCATCGGTGGATCGCCGCCGCCTAACCTCACGGCGGCGCGCCGGCGCGCCGACATGTTTTCGGCGGTGGCCCATTGAGTTATTTTCGGCGGCGGGCCGCCGACTTTCGGCGCGGGCTTCGGGGACTAATCTTAAGAAGTGTCTGAAGGGCGCAATCTCTCGTCTTCTCCTTAAATACGCCACTGCCTACTTTATTTATAAGCTTTTAATCCCATTTTCTAGATACCCCTCACTATCGACACATTGTTACAAAGTTTCTCAGTACATCAGCTTACTTAGCACACCAAAATCAGTAAATAACTGTAAAAATAAAGCTAAATATAGACAGACTGGTAACAAACCGCCCGACAGATGTAGTCATGCCCTGGGGGCATATAAGGGTTAAATAGAAAGGGTGATCCTATACATTCCGGAAGAGCCTTATTGGATTGCTAATTTAAAGTTTTAGTGCCTTTTTTGAGATTCAGTGATGATGGGATTCGGTGTGCCGCCAAAATGTTTTTCCACGCCGATGCGTCTTTCATTGGCGGTGTGCCGCCGATAAACCGGCATGTGGTCTAGATCTTGGAGCCTAACTTTTAGTTTTTTCATCAAATTTACTATTTTGAACCAATACAATTTCTGGAGCTATTTAATCCTAACGAAAACTTGTAAATAATCATGGGAGTTTTTCTTTGGGACACAGGACACATTTGATGTACTATTGCTATCAATGGTTGTTTGACTAAAAGGGATTTCTTTTTAAATTTATGAACCGTTTTGCTTTCATTTCAAAATCCTTCTTTCCGGCTTCCCGCACTATTGGCAAGAGACAATAGTATAAACCATAGTCATGAGTCTGGTCGAAGAAGAGTTTTTCTGGGGTGAGCTGATTTAGTTTGATGGTTCTTTTTTTCAAAATTGATGTCGTAAAAGACCTGTTGATGAGCCCCAGGCTTTGTATAAAGCTTGTGAAGAGAATTAACCTAGGCCTAATAATAGCCTAGGAAAATACATGAGCCTGTAATTACGTACCATGCCAGTGAC
Organism: Artemia franciscana; assembly: GCF_032884065.1. NCBI lineage: Eukaryota > Metazoa > Arthropoda > Branchiopoda > Anostraca > Artemiidae > Artemia > Artemia franciscana. Next base: position 26,244,367 of record NC_088865.1, on the reverse strand, counting down.
TATATAAAGCGAAGACAAATCAAGTGATATTAACACATATGACCTAGTGGTCAAATAACAATAACCTTTCATAGGCTATTTTGATTCAAAAATATAGTCTATGGGTAAAATTCTAGTTAATTGACTTCTTGCTATCCCACAAAAGGGTTTAGGTTAGGAAAATGAAACTTTCAGGAATGGGTTCACAGGCTAAAGTATGTCCTGGGAAGGTATTTTAAAGTACCAACCTCCACTCCTCCCTCTTGAGGGCCCTGGAATTTGCCTACATGACAGGTCTATACCTATTGAAATTTTGACAAAACAACATTTTACCTTAATTGTCAGTTACTAGTTGCTTTTTCTTTGCCTTTAGTTGTGAAAGTGCAATTCCTGTTATTTGAGTAGAATTTTGAGCCATTATACATGTTTTTGTTTGCAAAATTTAGGAAATATATTTGTATATCTTTAGAATGTTATAAAATGGAATTGAGCAAATTTATGAAGCTGGAAATAATTTTGTTGTACTTCAATTAAGCAGAAGATCTATTTTGCAAGGTTTCATTTTCATAACACATATTTTTAAAGGTCAGGGCCCTCTAGAGGGAGAAGGAGTAGAGGTAGTTGCTTCAAAATATCTTCCTGGGACATACTTTAGTCTCTAGATTCTTCCCTGAAAGTTTCATTTTCCTACCCTAAACACTTTTTGAGATAGCAAGAAGTCAATTAACTAGAATTTTACCAACTAAAATACTGCATCATCATCTTTGATTGTGACAAAATTTTGCACAGTGATAGACCCTATGAGAAACTCCCAAAATCAAAATTTTAGATTTTTTGCTGAACCAGTGTCCAAGATATGGATCATTGAACATCAGCCCAAACTGCTCATTTTATGCCAACTGGCAAATGATTAAACTGCTGTATCTCAGCTCCTATTGCACCTAGAAACAAAAGTAAAATACCAATAAAAGCTATTTGAAAGCTCTCTCTGAGTAAAGCATCTAGAAATAGTCTACATACCACAAGTAGTATATAGTGGGACACGTCCCAGTACTATGGGTGGTCATTCAAAAAATCATAAAAAAAAACCTTGGAGATCCCACTCTGAAATTTTCACCAGTTGTTTAGAACAATGAGAGCTTTGTTTTAGATAAAAGCACATAAAATTCTGTTTTGACAAACTGACCCAGGTGAGGGTTACTATATTACATTTGCTCATATTTTGCTGGTTAATAAAAATAACTGTTTCTAGATGCTTTACTCAGAAAGAGCTTTCAAATAGCTTTTATTTGGTATTTTACTTTTGTTTCTAGGTGCAATAGGAGCTGAGATACAGCAGTTTGATCATTGGCCAGTTGGTGTAAATTGGGCAGTTTGGGTTGATGTTCAATGACTGATATCTTGGACACCAGTCAAGCAAAAAACCTAAAATTTAAGTTTTGGGAATTTCTCATAGGGGTCTATCACTGTGCCAAATTTCATCAAAATTGAAGATGATGATGCAGGGTCACTGTGTTGAACTGACACAGAATACCCCTATTGCCAAGCTGCCTGTTGGAATTTTGACCAAACACTATATGGCTTAACATTCTACTGAAATAACAGGAATTGAATTTTCAAAACTAAACCCAGACAAAAAGAAACTGATAACTGAAAATTAAAGTAAAATGTTGTTTTGTCAAAATTTCAACAGGTTTAGGGTAAAAGACCTCTTTTGGAAAGTACCACTTTTCTTCAGCATTCTGGCAAAATAAAGATGGGTTTTTGGACTGCCCTGTTTTACTACAGCACAATGCAATGCAAGTTTAGTAACCAAATCCCTGTCTTTATCCACCTTCTTGGTGAAAGACATTCAATGAAAGATATCTGGACAAAAATGGCCTATCCAAGCTAATTGGAAATAATAAAAAAATATATATAGGTAAGTGATAAGTTACAACCTGTCATTACAGAAACAAAGTTAAGCTTGTATCTGTTTTTGTTTAGATTTATATTGTTTTCAAAGAAACCAACAATTGTGCACAAATAGGAATTTTCTTCTAATGAGCTAAATATAGAATCACAATAACCTGCCATTATAAAAACATGGAATAACATGCACAATAAAAATAATAACACAGGCAAATTTTACTTGTCTCCCCCCAACACAAATGATTTTCCCTAGGTAATGGTTTGTAAGGGGCTTGCATGTAAGGTACTTTTTGCAGTCTATGCTGTTTTGATCCAGATGCCACCAAAAAACCAGGGTTTTTTTGCTAAAAAAGAAAAGGTAGCAAAATTGTCTCATACAATCAAATAGTCGAAAAAAATTTAATTTCAATTTTCCTGCTCTATGATGCACCATTGGCTGCCTTAAAGATATATTCCCAATAAGAGAGGGTGAGTTGCCCCTTCCTCAATCCCTTAATGTTTATGCTAATATTATAGAATTATATAAAATCTTCATTTTGCAATTTAATAGCCCTTGTGTTTCAGAAGTTGTTCTTAAAGATTTGAGGCTGATGTCAAACTTCTGTGTAAAAAGCAAGCTATTGAGGAAAGGGTAGTTCCTCCTCATGTAAAGAATAATCTTTGTTTGATTTAAGTTTTAATGCTGTTCCTTGCATTCAGTCATAAACAGTAGTTGTTTTTTAATTCAATTTCCGAATTTTTTTCAAATATTGCAGAGAGATGCACTTCCACTCTATATAAAAATTTTCCTCCACAGTCATGACTTCTTTTTATTGAATTTTGATGCTTTCTTAAATCATACTAGAAAAAAAAACTTGAAGGAAAAATCTAGCACCATTTCTTCCTTCCTCTGTGATAGAATGGAAAGTTGCTCCAATGAGAATTTCTACCTTGGATATTCTTCCCCTTACAGAAAATTCCTAAAGAGATTTCCTTGAAGAAAAGCACAGAACACTAAGAACTATATATATATATATATATATATATATATATATATATGTATAAATAACTGAATTTTTTTAACTGGAATTAAAGATCAACATTAAAACTTAAAATCAACAGAAACTATTCCATATATGAAAGGGGCTGTTCCCTCCTCAATACCTCTTTTTTTATGCTAAATTTTGACTCTTTGTTGTGCCTCTACTTTTTAAAACAATAAAAACTTCAGAATAAGGAACAGGTATTGAGGAGGGGACAACCCCTTTCATATATGGAATAACTTCTGTTTGTTTTAAATTTTAATGTTGCTCCTTAGTTTTGGTTAAAAAAACGAGTTTTTGTATTTATTTAATATCTGAATATTTTTCATCTAATACAGGCTCAAATTTGGCTCACCATACATGAAATATTGAAACAGAATTTGGCTATTAGTTTTGGCAGATTTATTCTGTAAATGAAGGGTTACCCTCTCCTTAATACATTGCTCTTTATGCTAAATCTGTTAGCATTTTTAAGAAAACCTTCCAATTCTAGTTAAACTACCTTTGTGTTTCAGTTTTAGCAAGCAGTCAAACTTTAGCATAAATAGCAAGGTATTGAGGAGGGGCAACCCTTCATATACAGGATAGTTTCTGTTCCTGTATATATGTATTGATAGGAAATTTATATATTAGTAGGCAATAAAAGTCCTGGATACACTATCTGGTGAGAAGGTAGTCTAGGAGGTAAAATATCCTTTGACTCTGAAAGGACTAACTATGACAAAATGGATGCAAAGTCAAAAAGATATCTGTTTAGAAATGAAGAGTGAATGTAAAATAAGACCTAAAAAAACTCACAACTACCACTACAATGTTCAAATGTAGTTAGTGTTTGGACATAAAAACTGCATATTTTGCAGTTTCTGAGGGGTAGGGGAAATGCAAATATTGAAAAGATTGTCAGGGATCAACAATTTTGCTTCCACACTTTGTTTTGAGAGGGTGAGTATATAAAAAATATGCAAAAAGTGTCTTTACCTATTCTTAATATCCCTTATTTTCTTCCTGGGGTTGTTAATTCATTAGAATATAGGGGTGTGTATATACTTTAAGGCAAAATATACTTTTATTGAATCTAAGGGTATAGTTTTGTTGTAATTTCTTTTTGTCCAGCAGAAACACCAAAAAAAGCTTTTCTTAATGAAATTGCCAAAAAAGCATATTTTAATATCAGGAGATACAAATTTTCAGAGAGGAGATCCCAAATAAAAACCATAATTCCCATATAGATTTTATTTATCTATAATATTTGCCTTACTTACTGTGGCTTGAGGTTTTTTCCTATGGATTTTGTATTGATCTATTTTAACCTTTGCTTTAGGAACGCAAGTATATAAAAATATATGAGAGGTATATTTTTTTTTAAATATGCTATTTATCTTGGATTTTCTCATAAGGGTATCCATAGGTGGAGTAGTTTTGATTCTGTTGTGCAATAAAATTCCCCAGAAAAGGTTTGTTCAAAGAAAATATAAAAGATCTTTGCTCTTTGATATAAAAGATTGTTGGTAGAGCAACAAAATATCTAAAAGGGAAAATTGCTCCCTACCATACAATTGACAGTCCTGTTTTCCAGATAGATTTTGATTTTCTATAATTTTACTTTACTTGCTGCATACAGAAATTTAATCAGCATGTGCCAATAACCATGTTAGCTGAGTACAGAGAGTACTGTGTGATAAAATTTATTGATATTATGCAGATGAGAAAAGGTGAACAACAGCTTCAGTTTTGCACTAAAAAAAAAAAAAAAAAAAAAAAATTAAACTGAAAGTAAAGAGCAATATTAAAACTTAAAGCAATCAGATATTACAAACATAAATGAGGGGGCATGCCCCCTCCTCAACACTGCTCTTTACACTAAATTTTTTCACTACTTTCAAAAAAGTTTCTTTTTGTTGTAATAAAACAATCATTGTGTTTCAGGGGTTGTTTTTAAAAAATTGGGAAAAATATAATTTTTACCCTAAGGGTGTTGAGGAGGGGCAATCCCTCCTCAACATCCAAATCTTGTGCTGTTTGGTAAATGAGTTAAACAATTTTGTTAAATATGACTAGTTGTAGATGGACTATTGAAAAGAATATTATTTACAAATGTTTCATTTTATTTCTTTGTTTTCCCCTTTTTACTGTATTTTTAACTAATTATTGGTAAAGATAATTTTTGTACTGGAGCTGTTTCTACAGTATCTATGACGAAATTATAATCACGAAATTATGCATTTGCCTGTCTAGGGACATACCTAAGCAGGGATTGTTTCATGAGGAGTCTCAATAATAACAACAGAAATTTTATTTGATAATTCAGATAAATTTAGGACTTATCTTCTGTATACACATATGTGTCTGTAATACTGCATTTTCAAAGTCATAAACAAAAATGTTTGCTTGGGCCTGGGGCCAACAAATGCCCTCCCACTGGGAAATACCTCCTGTTAAACTGTGTAGAAAGTTACTCCCCATGGCAAAATATTCTCCTCACAGAACCCTTCCCCTAAAAAACTCACCCCAGCAATTTCCCCCAGAAAAATAATGTACAAATTTAAAAATGAGCAGCCAAAGAGAAATTAAGATAAATCAAAGGAATTAAGGAAAGGAGATATCAGAAATCATGCCTATATTCCCCAGTAAAATGTGAATGAAGAATATAGGTTTGTAAAATAGCAGTTTGTGGTAATGAACTGAAGTAGCAACTTGTACCAACAGTTATCAAAACTAAAAAAAAATACAAAAAATAATGTATGTTTTATTTTTATACTGATTTCCAATATATAAAGCTCATTAAGTTTAATATTACACATCAACCACCACAAGCCTAAATAAATTTACCTGATTTTCAAGAAATGAGGCAAATATCTCTAAAATAGCAAGTAATTGCAGCGATAATCAAACCATCTGATTCAGCATATTGAAGAATCCCACTGTTGAAGTTTCAAGCTCCTATCTCCAGAAATGTGGTATTTTGTATTTTATCCAGGAAGAAAAACACCAAATGGTTCTTAATGAATTAATTTCGACAGCAATACTACCCAAATTGGTAAAAATGGCCTGCTCTATGGTGAAATAAATTGCTTCGTCCTAAAATTTTTGGCTAATTATGCTTCTGATCAGTAGTCCACTAATTCTGGGAAAATAATCACTCCTATGTCATGGATGTGTGTTTGTTTGCTTTTTTTTTATTAAGTAATTTTAATACTAATACATCCTGTATCATTAACATGATGAGCTAATCAATGAAATCCATCTCCCCATGGCCCATCTGTCATTGAATGGGGGGGGGGGTCACTATACTATATTTGAAATCTTATTATCAAATAAAAATGTGAGCCTAGTTAATGGTAAAATTGAAAAATGTCTTATGCTTCCTGTTTTGCCACATTTGCCCATGTCAACTTTTCCCCTGATATTTATGGTGCTTATGCTTCCTAAAATCTATCAGACCATGGTTAGATTTTCTTGATTTTAAACTTTCAAAAGCAAAAATCAATACACCTTCTATATCTAAAAATAGAACAGAAATGGGATCATTGATGAATAAGAAGGTAGATATACAGTGAATATAATACATGAATAAAAAAGAAATAACAGAAAAGAAAATAAGAGATCGTGTCTTTAATAATGATATTCATGTTATAGCTTGATAGGTCATTCTGGTTGTAGTTTGGTCATGGAATTTGGTAGAGGAGGATTGCTCCAGGAATCATTTAATTGTTCTAATGTTTATTTCCATTATTTAGCAGAAAATCTGACTATTATTTTTCATTGAAATGCCTAATAAGTGGTTATAACATCCTATTCCTTATGTTTTGGATTCACTTACTAGCCTATAAATGCAGAACTACCTCTGTTTAATACCATACTGACTTCTTGCTGTTTTTGCTTTTCTAAATATTGCTTTTAACTGCCTCCAAAAAAATTGACATAAATGGGCTAAGAATTATAACTGAAATTAGTAATTAATCTAATAAAAAACCAAATAATCTTTTAATAAATCACATATATTAAAAGTTTAGTACAATAAGCTAATCTTAGAGTCAAAATCCATTCAAAATTACGAGCAAATGAATAGTGCAATATCCGGGGCTATTGGAATAAGAGCTTGGTTCAATTATGAGATTGAGCATCCTTTGCTGGGTGGGGTAGTTAGGGGAAGTGGAGAGGGATATGTACTGCAGCATAAATGGTGAATCTGGCTGGAAAAGGCCGATTGTATACAACATTCACCTTCACTCACCCAAAAGCTTGTTTACACTATACTACTGTTGTCTGCAGCAGCCCATTGCTGACACTTTTAGTAAAAGCCAGGCACCAGTATTTATATTTATGATTGTTTAATGTGTGTTTATTGCCTATAATGTATTGTGTAATGTTTTAAAATTCACCAAGTAGTGTGTTTGTTCAATAACTACTTTTCTTCACTACTGCTTGAATACCATCTATTTCAATTGAACCCTCTCCCCGCCCCCCAATAAAAGTAATGTAGCTATGCTCCAGCCCATCACCAAAGATTTTGGATAGTAGTGACTCTGGTCAGTATCAGACCAAGTCCATGGAGAATAATTACTCACGCTTCTTGGTTCCAGCCTGTTCAAAAAGGCCTAAGAAGTGATGGCGCTAATTTTGTTAAGTGTAATTCTACTGGTGACTTGTTACACTTACTCATGGATGCCAATTGTATGGTTAATTCCTGTTTGCAAACATTTAAAAGTAATGCTTTACCAAGGTTGTTGATTCCTTGTACCTTAATCAAAGTCATGCTCTCATTTAAGTTCTCTTTTTGTATGAGAAAGTAGATTAATCCATGATAATTTAATATTTCCAGCTTTTCGAGTCCTTTTGAGCCCTTTGGGATATTGTTTTTGTTTTGTTATTTTATGAAAATAAATGAAACTTGAACTTCTTTTCCGTTACATCACGGGCTTTTAGAGTGCAATGATGATCGTAAGGCAGTAACTGGTAGTTGTGCAGTTCATCTGCTGTGCTCTGAGTGCCTTATGGTAGTCACTTTTTGTCACTTTTTCAGTTGTGAAATAACTAGTCACTTTTTTGGGAGCATCGTTGCGACTGACCCCTGCTTCTCTGTTTTTTAGAGTAGACACTTCTAACAATATTAATTTCTGTTAGAGCATGCAAGTTGGTTTAGTATTTATTACTATTTATGAGACACAAGTTATGGGCAGCCCCAGTTGGATTTTCAAGGTTTGGCCTTTCATTCTTTGTTGAGTCACCTATTGAAAAGTTCAGCTGATGTTGAAGTGTGGTCTCCTCACTTTCACTATTCCAATCATTGAATACCCTTTGGCCAATTGTTTTTTGTCTGATTCTGTTGTTAACTCTGGGTTAATGAAGCTTCCTGGAGTGACCTCATGTTGGTCTTTCATTGGTTATCTGAGTAAAGAGCTTGTTTTGGGGTTGATTGTACCAAGTTACTACCATTTCAATCTTGGTATAAGCCAAAAATTGGGGCTATAAAAAAAGGTTGAAATAATATTATAAAGTGAAGTTTAAGCAAACTGAAGGAAGTCCTGCATAAACATGGAGGGCGATTAACGAGGTGACCAAAAAAAAAAAAAAAAAAAAAAACAGACAAAAAGTTCCCAAATACAATTAGCCTGAGTCAAATGTGTGACAATTTCACCAATATTGCCAGAAAAGTGACTGAGAATAATCCTAGTGCCTCATTGGGGATAAAATTCAAGAGATGTTTACATTAAGAGGCCAACTACTTTTTATACCTCAAGCCTGTAACCATGGCAGAGGTAAAGGAACTATTTACATTACTTAGGTCGTTTTTAACATCTCTTGTTAAAAGCTGTTACTTTTGTATGATTTGCCATATTTTGTGTTTTGTATCAATCAGTACTCTCAGAAGGGTATGTTTTTAAAGGGTCTTAAACATGCAAAGATTAATCCTAAGTTTAAAAGTGGTGATCTGTTCAATCCAGGCAATCATAGACATATTTCATTTTTATCAGTGCTTCCTAGTATTATCAAAAAGGTTTTCTGTAGGAGACTGAGAAGTTTTTTTTGGAGGCCCGATTTTTGTTTTACCATTTTGACTGATTTCGATTTTGGAATAACTTGTCAATGGAACAGGTACTTTTTTTCTCACAACATCAACAAGTTATTCACTAGATAGCAATATAAAAGATTCGTCACTGTTTGTGGATATTGTGAAATTATTTGACTATGTTAACCATAAAATGCTGAATCAGAATCTGGCTAATGCTAATGTTTATAGCAATGTGCTGGGATTCATCCAATCTTCCCTTAATATTAGAATGCAGTAATTTCGAAATACATGAGCTAAGAAAATTGAAACATGGAGTGTTATAAAGATCGTTCTTTGCCCCTTTGTTAGAATTTTTTAAAATTTACTGGTCTTCTATGCAATGTTCTAAATCTTAGATTCTGAATAAGAAAAATCTTATTTCTGAATAAAAAAATGACAGTTTTTTTTGCTTTATTAATAAATTCGTGCCCATTATTTATTTATTTTTGTTTCAGTTGTAAATAGAAAGGCAGTTTGGTCTAATAAATTTTAATCCTTGTAAATAGGACAGAATTAGATATAGGAGCTTGATAAAACCTCTGGGTATCATTTAGGCTTTGAATTCATTTTAAAAGTTCTACTTCTCCTAACTTCTTTTCAGGATAGAAAAAGCACATCATTTGTATTTTTACCCCTTATTTCTAATGTCAGTTCATAGGTAGAGATTAATTGGGACAGTCAAAATGTGGTCAGTTTTTAATAACTGATTACTTTTTCAACTGGAATATGTGGTAATTTTCACTATGTTGTCCTACAAATTAAATCTGTTTTGCTTCTACTGGCGAGTGGCACTTTTTTATGTATAGTTTTAGTTTACACTCAATATTGTTTACACTCACCAATAAGAAAATTTAAAACTTATTTTAAAACAATAGTGTTAATTTTAGGTGGTATTTTGAATGCTGACAGCAAGTCTTTAGAATGGAATCCATCTGTAAAAGAAAATGACAAAGAGCCTGGTATGCCAGTGCCCAGACACAGTCTCATCTTAAAGCAGGTATTTTCTCTTGTTTTATTTATTTTATTTGCTCTTAACCAGGTTTTTTTTTTAAGACAACTTTTTTGCCTCTTCAATCAGTTCTTTTTATTACAAGAATAAACCCAAATATTTTTCCTATTTTCCAAGCAACTTGCTTCTTGAACTATTTTTGTTTTCTTCCGCTTTTTGAAGGGTCTTCAAATCTTTGTTTTATAACTTACACCTGTTTTTGTGCGGTAAGAGTAAATATAGTATTATGTGAGAGTCATATTTTTCTGGCAGAAAAGATTTTCATGAAGCGGTAAGGTAAATAAATATGAACTAAATCTATATCTTCGCATTTAAAAAGACGGTTAAGTTCTATAGAACACCATTCAATGGGCACTATATATATAAAAAAAAAGTTATGGAGAACAGGTACTTTTTACAAAGAAAGTGAAAAGAATAAAACAGAAATGTATGTTCGAGCTATGATTTAGTGAAACAACAAATTACAGTTAGGGTGCTATTAAAAAGAGAAAAAAAATTTTCATTAAAACAGCAAAAAATATAGCAGTGAATTAAATCCTATAAATTTAATTTTCCATATGATAGGATTTAACAAGTTCTATAGGATGGAAATTTTAAAGCAAAATACATTCTTTCCTGATTCTATGGTAAACATATTGTTAAAGGTTTTGGAATGTGTTTTTGTTAATTATTTTAAATTTCTTTTTAAAATTTTTCTATGTTGAAAAATTTGGGCTAAATTTTGACATGGAGTCTTAACTGAATTAGCTAAGCATGATCAATCTGAAACTCTTATTTAGTTCAATTTTAGATTTTGCTGTTCTTTTACTTGGCTCTTTTTAGTTTAAATTTTTTCGCATTTGTCATTTGTTTTGTATTCTTCGCTGTAGAAGTCTGTTGAATATGTAGCCCAGATATTATCTTTGTTATGTTCTAGACACTGTCTGAAAAAGTTCCCATTCAATTTAGCTTTTTTTTTGTATGATGAAAATGTAGTTTGGCTGTTTTTTTTGCCTTATGTGTTTTCCTAATTCTGTGGTATTTCTGTAGTTATATGTTTCTGAATGTGTTTTCTTTTTTAAATTTATTTTATTTTAGATGCATGTATAGGGACCTAAACTTTTGTTGATTAAAAAGAAATACCTAAAATAATTAATTGAAATTGGAATAATTGTGCTTCAAAATTGTCTTCAATTTAACTACATGCTCGGATATTTATCTTATTAATGCTTAGTAGATTCTCTCCCAATCACCTATCCTTGTTTACCAAGTTATTGAGTTGTCTTCTTCTTAAACCGACTTGAAAAAAAATTTGAAGTAGCTATTGATGTGGTACTAGCTGATTTGTTTTTGCTGTACTTGTTATCAATGTTGAATATGCTGCTAATGTGTAGGCTGGGTCTATCAACGAGTGTATGCCCAAAACTGGAATTTGATGTCACCTGCTCTGTCAGAATAGGCAAAATAAAAATAATTTCTTTTCTTTGCCTGCTTGTTTTTGCCTTGCTAAATTAACACAAAACTTGACGTCAACAGTCACGCGGTGGATTTCAAAAAGTTCATGGTGTTGAACAGAGAGAGACTGTTTTAATAGAACTTAAACTCCAAAAAATGACTTTTAGCAACAGTAAACGCATCAAAAGAATATGCTCTTTTATACTGATTAAGTATGCTTGTCAAGAATTATTAGCATAAGAACAGTAACAAAAGCTTATTAAAAAGAACTCCTAGATAGCACAGTTGATTGATACTCTTCTTGGTAATATGGAGACTGGGGTTTCGATTCACGCTGCCATAGTGTTGGGTGACAGGCTTACTACCAGTCCGTGTAAAAAAAAAAAAAAAAAAAAAAAAAAAACTGCACCTGAAAAGTCGATTTGATTCCCAGTGCCAAAAGAGGAGTACCAACCTTTAGGTCCCAACAGTGCTGCCATCTATTACTAATGGTCCTTTTTGTTTGTGGTTTCTGATGAATGCGGCATTTTGTTTTAATCTGGGACTAAGGCTGAGAAGTTGCATCACTAATGGCTTCCAATGCTTAGCAGTTATAACATTTGTAGATTGGGGTTTGCCCTTTGCCAGTGGCATAGTAAAGTCTTGTGACACCTGGGGCGTAATTTCAACTTGTCACCTCCCCACCAATAAACATTTAAACATTTTTGTGTCATAGTTATTTATGGTCGAAACATACAATTAAAAAAAAAAGCTATTTGAAGGGATTAAATTAAGGAGTGAAAGGAAAAGTAAATTACGTGCTGTATAACATTGGTATGTAAACATTTTAATGCAAATAACTTACATAGATTTAAGCAAGATAACATCTTTGTACATATTAACATTTAAATTACAATATCAAACAACACCATTTTAATTCTTGGCTTACATTAAGTAAGGCTGAAATGAGCAGAGGCTTTTATTATGAACGTTTTAAAAATACAAAAATAGCTCTAGCTTTCGTATTTTATTATAGGCTTATCCATGTTTTTTCGTACTTTTACATGAAACACCAAAGTGACTGAATGATATATATATATATATATATATATATATATATATATATATATATATATATATATATATATATATGTATATATGTATATATATATATATATATATATATATATATATATATATATATATATATATATATATATATATATATATCATGAAAAGAGAAATCACCAATGCAACAGCACAAACACACACAAAAAAAAAAAAAGAAAAAAAGAGAGACAGAAGGAGAAAAGGAAGACTGTTTTCCTAAATTAGTGATTAATATAGACCAGCACTTGAATGAGGCCTTAACCCTACTCATCCATACAATCACATAAACAATCAAAGTCCAAAAAACATGCCAAGGTCAATAGGTCAATAAATACATAAACAAAAACATGAAAGAACATGAAATTTGCATAAGTGCCATCTCACCAATAGTTAACAATATCAGGTTAAAAACCTGGACCAGGGATATTTATATATATATATTTATATATTTAAAACCCATGTTTTCATTCAGAACCTCTTTTTTTCAATGTTTGTATTCTGCAAACTTAGAAATAGCTTCGTCAAAATCTATCTTTTTTGCTACACTGTTTTCAATAGATACCATGGCTAAGTTTTATGGTCGAGCTTGGCTCATAGAAGATCCGAAATAACTTTTAATAAGCTTGAGTTTAGAATAACTCCTCTCGGAAGCAACAGAGACACATAATGTCAGGTAAAACTTTAATGCTAAAGTTAGATTAGAAATAGAGTCTGGAAGCTCATATTCAACTATAAACCGCAGTATTCTCAATGAACTCCATTTCAGAGCCACTTGTTCAGGAACGTTTGCCGCTTGTAAAAACCTTCTCAGACGTGGGATTTCATTTAACATGTCTCCTGAAGATATTTCTTCTTAATTCTCAACTAAACAGCCTACTTATTTTAGCAATTCAGTTTCTGAACTTTTTAGCAAGTTCTTGGTCTCCAAGATAACAAACCGAAGCAATATTCCTTCCATGCCTTGGCAACGTGCGTTGATTTCTTGTTGAAACGCGTCATTGCACTCTAACATCGATATTTTTAGTTCGTCTGCAGCTTTTTCTCCTGGCTTCAGTTTTTTTCTTCTAATGTTTTTTCCTGTGGCTTGGAGAATGTCCATCTCATCACAAATAGCTTTAGCAATTTCTACTGCCTTTCCAACTAGGACCATCTCTACTATCGTTCAAAAAGGTCTTAACTCCTCATTTTGATGAGGCATTTTTTGAAACTTATTTCAACAATTTGCAGGTATTTTTGGGTGTGGTTGGGTTCTCGAAGGACACTATTCCATAAACATGAAAAGCACAAAAATGAGAAATACCACATCGAAGTCAACAAAATTTGAGCTGCTCCTCTAGTGTCGAGAGTTTCTGAAGAGTCACAGAGTTTCTTAATGGTATCGACAATCTTCTTAAAGCATTTAAACACTGGCTTAATAGCTTCATAATTAGCACTCCACCCGGTTTCTGCAAGTCGTTTGACCGTAACTTCAACATTTGCTAAGAGGACATTCCATCTATATGTTGAGCATGAAAAAAAAACGAAAAACGTACAACCTTTCATAAGTACCAAAAGACGTCACACAGGAAGGAACTGTAGTAAAAGAGTGTACTCACAAAGATTTAGTGAATGGTTGGCAAAAGGTACTAACAGTACTATAGGATTAAGCTCCCGAATCCTAGCTTGTACTCCTGAATATACTTCAGCCATTGTTGGAGCGTTGTCGTAGCCCTGCCCTCGGCACATTGCTATATACAGACCATCTTCTTCAATTGCATTTAAAATATCCTGTATGATGTCCACGACCCTTTTTCCTGTAACCTGATAATAACCTAGAAATGGCTCGTTTACTTCAAGTTTCTTGTTCTCAGTGTGCACGTAACGAATTACTTCACTCACTTAATCAATTTGCGAGGCATCGGGTGTACTGTCAGACATTATCCTTTTGCGTGTACAACTTTGAAAGTTGTAGTTTGGTCAAATGCTCTCTGAGTACAGGATCATACTTTGATAACAGTTCAATCAGCTCTAAGAAATGCCCCTTGTTCTCTGATAGCACATTTTCCCCGTGTCCGCGAAATGGAAGATTTTGACTAGCTAAAAACAAATTGGCATCTAACAGTCTCTTTAAAGTATTTTTCCATTTTTGTTTTTCTATTTCAGCAGTTGCTTGGCTTGCTGTATCAATTGTTTTATTAGCATTTAGATTTAGCTGTAAAATTTTCTCCACTTTTTATAGCAAATGCCATGTTGATCAGAGGTTTCATGATTTAGATTTTTCGGATTAAGTTTCCACCTTGCTTCAAAGCGAGTTACAAATTTAGATGTGCTTGAGTTAGGCAAACTTTTCTTTGTAGCAAATAGTCGGCAATAAAAGCAGTACAAGGTGTGGGTTTTAGTGGAATATGTCATCCAGGTTCTGCTTATCTTCTCACCGTTTGGTTGGTTTATGTAGAACCAATCAGGACTAAATTGTCTGTTTGTACCCAAACATTAGAAGAAAATCTTCTAATTTTCTAGTAAGTGAAACAAAAGGTCCATTTTTGTTCTAAAACGTTTCACTCCCTCTTTTAACTAAGCCAACTCTTAGTTTAGTTTATCCGGAACAGGTAAAGGTCAGTCAAATATGTCTGAGTACAAAATGTCACTGCTACACATTTCTTCATTTTCAACGGCCTCAGCATCATTATCATCTGCGTTTTCTTCGCCTGAATCTGCATCTGCGTTATTTTTCTCATCCTTTGTCTCCTCTTCCTTCTTTTCCTACATCCTTAAAAGCAATGCCAGTTAGTTCTTCAATCCCAACCCCACTTTTGATCTCGGATTTAGATGGTGTAGCAGTAGCAGTATATGCTTCACTATTAATTCACTATTATTCAGTCCAAAGCTTCAATATTAATTGTTGATGGAGGTTGTACAAACCATAGCATCGAGCTGGCCAGAGACAGATTCTCCAAAATTTTGGACTTTGGCTTTTTCCTCTCCTGAGCTCCGCTCGGACGATTAACTCGTCTCGATATTGTGTAGTATAGTCATGTACACGCTCAACGTCTCGTGAGAGACGTTAGGATAGATACGTATGTCTTGTTAGAAGAGATATTTTATAAGAAATACATCACCTGGTAAAAAAAAAAGAATATCAAAAACGAAAACAGCTCTCTTGTATTTTGTAGTTATTTGAAGTATTTTTTTCTGTTTTCTTAATGAAGAATTCGGGATTCTCTGTTTCTGTTGCAATTTAAACGATGGATACGGAACCAAACTTTTCTGTGAAAAACTTGTAATATGTGTTTTGAGATAGAATAACACAGGATTACTTTCATTGCACTTTTCGAAATTACACGTAGATTGAGTAAGATCCAACGTTTAGGTACAGATAACAGAGTATTAGGGTGTTTAAAGGGTGCATTTTAAAAGCAGCAACACTGATTAAATGTCAAGAAAGGGATAGACATGTATTGAATCTATCTTTCACAGAAATCTCGCATTCTTTTTTGAAGAAAAAATTATCTTCGGGACAACACGTTTTGAAAAATCTGAGGAGTCGAACTGCTAGAGTCGAAACGAAACTGATGGCAAAGCAGGAAACTCAAAGCGTTGCTCCCGCAGCAGTTTTGTTGGTGAAGTCGATCTTCATACTTCATGTTGTACAGGCAGTGTGAATCTAGTATGACAAAGAAGTGCGTAATCAACGTTAATATAGTTTTTGTTTACAGAAACAAAAGTTTTCAAACTAATCCTTTTGGAATTTGTATTTCAATGTTTGTAAGTTTTAATATTCCAGGCTATCTTAGCACCTGAAGCTAAAGAAGGGGAATTAAACGTGGTGGAAGTAGAGGCTCATGGCTATTCAGATAATAAGCTCAAAGTTTTGTGCGCTGTAATGGCAGCTGGAAAAGACCACCAGCGTTATTTGGATCTCGTGTTCCATGATTCACCTGTCACTCTAAGACTCGTCCAAGGGTCAGGACCAGTGCACTTTGTGGGGTCACATGGAGTTGGTATGCTATTGATTTCTGGTTTATAATACAATATTGATGTTACTATTCTGTGTTGAAGCTGACCATATATTGATACATTTGGGCGACCGTCTAAGCTATAAGTAATTTGTTAATTCTATAGAGTATGTAAAATTGAGCAAAAATCCATAAAAAATGTTCGATTTTCTAAAGTACTTTCGAGTGAGTTAAAGGAAAACCAATGTAGTTATCAGATGAAAAATGTCTTTCCACACCTTTATTTTTCTCTTAGTTCTGCGTAATCTGCCTAATATTTAGTCTTCAACCATTGTATCAGTTACCACTACGCTTTGCTGGGTCATTAAAATATGCAAAGGAAAACATTGATGATCAAACAGCTCGTGTCAACGAACTTTCAGTAAGGAGGACTCCAGATAATAGTAAATGAAACTATAAAAAAAGTAATTTTGATAACCACTGATACACTCAAAGAATTGACTTTTTATGCTGATGCCAAATATATGATATTCATCATGTTTAGTATTACACATCAAAAGCTACACGAGGCTGAACAAATTTGCCTGATTTTCTAAAATGAGAGAAACGCCCCCAATAACGGAGGGGTCTTAACGAAAATCATCAAACAGGGGTGTAGAGTCGGTTTATTGAAAATGTCTGGACTAGGAGTTGGCTACAACTTATGATATCTAGTTAAATGAAGCTTTAGAACAAGTCTGTGGAGTTGGAGTCTGAGTAAATTATTACTGAAGCGAATCAGTATGTTGAAAATGTCTGGAGTCGGTTATAACTTATAACCGACTCCAGAGCTCTGATAAATTATAAAGTCTAGCTAAATGAAGCTTTAAAGCAAGGTTGTGTAGTCGGAGTCCTAGTAAATTCTTGCTGAATCGAGTCGGTATATTAAAAATGTCAGGAGTTGGAGTTGGTTTTAACTTATAACCGACTCCATAGCCCTGATATCAGAGAATTCTAGTGGTTTCAAGCTTCCATCTATAAAAATGTGGAATTTTATATTTTTTCTCAGAAGAAAGATCGTGCATGCGTGTTTATTTGTTATTATTTTTTTGCAAGAGAAGGGGGGGGGGTCGTATCGAACCAATGGTCCAAGAAGATTGGGAGAGGCCTCATTCAAACAAAAATTAATAGCTAAGGGTCCTTTAAAGTGACGAAAAATGATCGGGTGGGAGTAACCTGCGGTTTTTAAAAAACTTCATCTTTTTCTATCTTCACCATGTGAAATTCCTATTGAAAATAGTTGTTAATTCTTAATAGGGTTTTGGGGTTGTGTCAGATATGAAGCAACAACGTTACTGAACAATCATGCTGTAGTTTTCAAGACAAAACAGTACAGTTGGTATGATACTGTACCATTGTCAAAGTCTCAAATAAATAAGACAAGAGGAACGAAGACAGGATATAACAAAGGAACAAAAATAATCGAAAAATCAGGCTCACATGGCGTCTTTTTATTTACTTAGGGGCTCATGACGTATCCAGATTTTACTATTGTCAAACTGTGGAAATTAGGCCTAGTAAGTGCTATTTAAGAGGTTTTCTACTGAAACTAATTTTTGAACAATGGCTAATTTATGTATTTCAGGTTCATAATGAGAAATTGACTTTGAAGGCATACTTATTAGAGTCTATAAAGCTACTCTTTTTTCTTATAAACACGGCTATCTCCTAAATTTCGAGATAGTTTTGGAGTTCAATCACGGGGGGGGGGGGGGGTAGCATATAATGGCGTGAAAGAGATTTTCAGTCAGGGCTGTGGATTAAGATTTTTCTCTCTGACTGCTTAATATTTTTTTCTCTGACTGCATCATATTGAATGAATGATTGTAAGAAGTAAGAGTGGGATCAGTCAATCGCAAATTATGGGGTCTAGCAACCTTTTGAATCTCCTAGTATAGAGCAATAGCTTCAAAGTATAGCCTTCGGGTTAAGAAAATACCAGATCCATACATTTTGAGATCACAAGATCGAAGGAAGAAACTTGATGAGAAAGAAAGGTTTTAAAGTAGAGCTAAACAAGTAGCTGATAAAAAAGAGTGCTATGAGAAAAACAAGGGTGTTAGCAAATTGAGTAAAAAAGAAGGAAAAACAGGGTGAGAAGGTGGCAGCTCTAAATAAATGTCAAGCTTATAAAAAAAAGATATACCGTTGATGAGAAGTATCAAAATTCTACAGCCATATTTATTTCAGCAAGAGTTAAAAGCAAGTATGAAAATGATGAGACATAACGACTGAAAATTATCAGATCAGCTTCACTCCACAGATACAGCAAATCCAGAAATGATGACAGCTATTGATTTAAGACTATTAACTCGACGTCACTCCACATAAACGATAAACAATTGCCATCATTGTTCATACTGGTGCTAATTTCAACTTGGGTAATTATTATGTTTACAGGCAAATGTTGGAAGGTTCTTATTGTAGATTCAAACTTAAAAATGGCGGAGAAAAACTTCAAAAATGTACCTAAGTCATTTTAGAATGTTTAGTACTTTGCGTTTAGATATTAATTATAGCTTAATTATAACTTGAAAGAAGTCCTTGGTTTTAAAAATTTTACTAAAAAGGGAAAACACTTTCGCTACTATGCTCTTTGATTCATGACTTGATCCGCGTTTCAAATTTATCCTAAATAATCCTCTGACGTTCATTTTTTTTAAATACCCAAAAAAATGCGTGCGTTAATTTGCAAGATGTATAAAAAATGGGTTGAAATAAGATAAAAATGTGAAATACGTGAAAAATGCAAATGGTTTTGTAATCTGTTCGAAAAAAATTCACCGTGTTAATTATGTCCAGTGTAGCCTACTGAAGATTATTTTTTACCACCGTCTGTGTGTCTATGTTTTCCTTTTTATTACGTCTGATGTCATAAAATTACGCAGAAAACGAAGAGAAAGAAATAATTTGATGAAAAATAAAACACCTTGTCAAAGCGAGGAATTGAGACCAGGAACTTCCAAAAGTGAATCGTAAAACTTTTTCGTTGTTAAAACCAAATAAACTCATTTAGAAAATGGGAATTTCTAATGAGAACCAAAAGAAAGCCTACCGTTAGGCCTGATTTGAGTATGCTGGACTCCGCTTCCTCTGATCAAGTCCCAAGTGACCCACCCTGGTACCCCACTTGAACCACTGCAACAATTTGCTTGATATGTCTCGGAAATCCTTCCCCGTTAAGAGTTGGTCCAAGCTAGTTTTTTTTGATAAACGAGAGAGGCCATACAATCATTTGTTCCAGTAGATAGCCTCTTGGACAGAACTACTGATTATTCTTTAAATGCTGGTTTTGTTCGCTGGACGTAGTTACACTCTGTATGTGATAAACAACAAAACTGGCTTGTAAAAGACAATCTAAAAGCGGCAAAATAGTGCTTTTTTTCTCAAATAAAAAGCCATCCCACAATTTTCAAAACTAACTGAAATTGGGAGTGATCTATTACAGTGATGCTATAGTGTTGCGGAGAATATTAATTCAAATATCTGACATAATTTCTGATGCAAATTTCTCATTTACTTTATTGTTTTTATTTGTGTTTTTTCCTATTTATGCTGTCTCTCTCGTGGCATATGATTAAAAGCTATATTTTGAAAACATGTTAGATAGGAGGAAAATTTTGTGGAAGTATCTGATGATTTTTCTTGAAAAAGGAAAATTTTGTGGAAGTATCTGATGATTTTTCTTGAAAAAAGGGACCAAAGCTGTTTCAAAGCAAAAATTCCGCAGTTCGGCCTGAATATCAAAAATTTTCCTTGAAGATACCTTCCCTCTATGTAAATATACTTGAGAATATAAATAACAAATGGTAGAAAAATATAATGCCGTAATAACTATTTTTCTTCAATTTATCAGCCTATAAATACAACATGGATGAAGACGAAGAAGAAGCAATGGACGAAGAAGATGAGGAGCTTGGTGAAGAGGAAGAGGAGGAAACGAGACCAAATCCAGCCAAGAAAATGAAAACCGATAGCCCAAAGGCAAAGAAACCACAGCCGAAGAAAGTCTAACTTTAAATATCATGTGACTATTCCATAATATATCTAAAAGTCCATTTTTTCAATAAAGCTTTTTCCTATTTATATAAAACGTTTAGTTTCCCTTATTTTCATTAAATCCAAATAGTCCACAAGATAAAGGTCATAAAAGAAATTATCTCGTAATTCTGCGGTTTTATCGTTTGTTGAATCTTAGTTATATTGTTTATATACAAAAAAAAAAAATTAAAAACTATAAAACAGACTGAAAAAACTATCCTTGGGGAGGAGAAGCCTTGGGTTGTATTTGATCAAGATCCCAGAGAAGCAACTTTTCAAAAGCTTAAGTTTATATCATTTTATGTTACGGTCATATCCCTTGTCACAAGATACGTGTTTTACATCATTTTGTACTTGAAGATGCAGTTTTATGCCAAAATTTGTATTTTTATATTAGTAACATTTTTCTAATATTTCCAGAATGCCCTAGATATTGTAATTTTCTTCACTAACTCTTTGTTGTTCCAATACCCTGCTAGTGGTTAAACAAAAGAAGACACATAAGTGCTACCCACCCAAAAAGGAAATTTCCTTTTTGGAAGAAAACTGCAAGTTTTCTGTATCAGGGTTCTAGCAACGGTGATTCAGGTGTTACTTTTGGTCATTTCAATCGTTTTGATCTGATGCCATATTTGAGGGGTTTCAGTCTATTTTCTAAACTTCTATGTATTTGTTATCAAAATAATATTTCACTATTAAGACTAATCGGAATAATAGTTAGCAATCTCGAATCAAATACAAATGGCAGTTTTATCTGACTATGTAGTTTTCTTTAAAACGTGTAATGAAATTTTTGGTTACTATGGGTCGTGGTTTGGTATAACCTACTAGCTTTCTTCTGCAGGGGCAAGTTCGAAGGGGGAAATTTGACAAGGAAGTTTGCCCAGGGGCTATGGAGGGGAGTGTTGGTGAAACTTGTTTTCCTTTCTTTAATGGTGACCAGATTGGCTCTCTGAAGAAGGGAGGTATAAGGGACTTGTAATCTCTTCGAAAATTCATTGGAAATATAGGGGACAGGTCCACTCTAGGTTTGGGTATAGAAATGAGAGGAAAATTCTCAAACAATGAAATTAAGGATATTAAAACTTTCTAAAGAGTTTAAGAAAGGAGAATGTGTTACGTGTATGTTTTTAAATATAACCCTTTTTTAAGTCACTTCAGATGGTAACACTAAGTAATTTCATAATAATAATTGACATTTCTATGGAGGTATGGTGAGCTAAAGAAGGGGAGTTTTTTAGAACATTAGTTGTTAAGACTAATTACTTTAACGGATTGACCGTCATATCACCAATTGGTTTCAGGATATCAATTTGACTACTTTTTAAATTTTTAAAGAATGTCTAAAATACACGTTAGGTCATCAAAAAATTTCCATCTATCCGATAAATTTACGTCAATGCTGTTTATCACTACAAGGAACGACATTGGGTCTAAATTCTCTGAGATGCACATTGTCAATTGCGAGAGGATCGGAATATACATTTAGGTATATACATTCTGTTACAGAGGAAAGACGCATTATTTTATTTAAATGGGAATTGATTGGGAATTCATTGAATAGTTTTCCTACCATCAGCGACATAGCTTCCGCACTTTTATTTGGGGGGGGGGGCAAGAGGGATCTCCGTCTGGAAAGTCAAGGGGCATGGGCTATATACAAATTTGTCTCCAAAGTATTGGGGGGGGGGACTGACCTTCCTCGCCCTCCCGAAAAGACACCCCTGCCTACGTATGCGTTTAATCAAGAGCTATTTGGAATTCCACTGTCTTAATATTGAACCAGGTATTGTGTTTTTTAGGTTCGCTATGGATTCTTTCCATGTAAATTATTCAATAGATGGTGGTGGATGTAGAGCTTCAACTTTCAAATCGCCTAATATAGCTTCCTTAATTTTCAACCGCTCAGGTAAAAAGCTTTCATGTAATTTGGAGGAAGCAGGGATAAGTGTAATGAGTTGGACACCAAGTCTTGTTTGTTACCTCTGTTTTGCAAGGGAGTAAAAAAAAAAAAGAAACAATGTTGAAGCTTACCAGTAGAGGTAATTTCATTACACAGTAAGGATAAGGGTATGACACGCTTGTCTACAAAGGCTTTAATTAATTCAATCAGAACGTTTAGAGGGTAAGTGCTGTATTTTTCTTATGAATTAGAATATTCTTTAATTGCATTAGTTTGCTATAGCTTCTTTCTTTAGAAGGAACTGATACAGGTGTAGTTAAATACACCGTCAAGGCAAAATTTTGTCCTTTACATTTGATGAATTTTATTCCATTGTTTTCAAGAGGATGGTTGGGACTATGGGTCTAGGCGTTTACGCCCAAAAAATACTCCCCGTGGAAAATAATGTTTCCAAATTTGAAAAATGCTATAGGAGTTTTGTGTTGTTTTTGGTTTAGTTTAAAAGTGCTAAGGAAAGAGAAAAAGAAGAATTTACACACCATAAGTATCTTAGAAAAAACCGCAAATCCTATTTTGTTCACATGTACTTCTGCAATTTTTGGCAGTAGCAGCCGCCAAATTAAAAAAAAAGAACGAAAAAAACGGAGGTGAATAATAATCAAAATTAATCTAAAAACATATTGCACCAAAAACTTTAAGAAGGTTTAGCTTTCCTTTGCGGGCTTTGAAAACCAACAAACCTTTATTGCTTAAGTTTTTACGGACGAAAGCGTTGTCAAATTCTACGAGCTCGTTTTTCTTATTTTCTAAGTGTAAAACTATGTCAAATAATGATTAATAAATAGCTGAAACCCAAAACGAATAGAAATTACAATGGATAACGTTGTCAAACTCAAAACGAGCAAAAATTAAAAGGAGTTGGGCTGATAATCCCAATGTCTTCTCAAGACCAGAACATAACTTGTACTTTACTAAAAAAAAAAAACAAAAAAAAAACGTGAATAATATACATATTCTGACATTTATTTTTCATAGTCTTAATACTTCTTTATTTATTAAAGAAAATTAAGTAAAAAACATTTAAATATGTTTTTTATTCGGTAAAGTGCAAATTCTGTTCTTGTCTTGAGAAGGTGTTGGGATTGTCAGTCCTACTCATTTTAATTTTTGCTTGTTTTGAGTTTGACTCAGTAATTTGTTGTAATATCTGTTCGTTTAGAGTTTAATTAAGTGAAATTTGTCGGCAATTCGGCAGCTTTTAGAATTCTGTCGAATTTTTCTACTGGCAGCTTAGAAACATCTTGGCAGCACTCTCTTCCAATGAAGAGTTCTATCATAACAAATAGCTTAAAGCATACTTAAAAACAGACCTTTTTTTTCATTTCCTTATAAACCAGTTGGATAACCGTATTATGTATCTTATGTTTGTGGCTCCCACCAAAGAGTAGGGACAACTTATAAAAGCGGAAATTGGTGCTAGTGACAAAAATCTATCAGTACCATCTAGCATCTGGTGATACTGGGCATTTCTCAAGTTTTTCAATCGTTTTTCTGTCAGGACCTAAGATCAGACATTTATTACTACGCTAATTTTACCAATTACTTAATTAAACAAGTTATTAAAATAGTTATAATAAAAAAAATGTCAATTTTTGCCAAACACTAGATGGTGTCAAAAGTTTTTGTCGACACTAGTGGCAGTTTACACTCTTACAAGTTACTCATACACTTAGGTTTCCACTTTATAAAATTCTAAAATGCTTAATTGAGTTTGTTATTAACTTTTGTTGATACAAGTTTCAACCAACACCTTTTGAATTGCTGTAACCTAACTCATCCCTTCAAATACTCTAACACTACTCACGCAATGAATAATCCGTTATCGGTAGCTTTTAGTCACAGGTTATGTATTCAATGCAGCAGTCGCGCCCTCTTTGCGTATAAGCTTGATCCATCATATCATCACCGAACAGAATTACGGGCACAAGCCATAAATAAAAGAACGTTTCTAAATAAGAAAATACATATTTACCCCCTTCCCCTACCTATAGAACAAATATTGGATTTTTGGCTAAGATCTGGTCAGAACCGGATTGAGTCAGTGCGTGGCCTGTTTTTTTTTTTTTTTTTTTTTTTTTTTAGCGTGTTCGATTTGTTAGACAATTAATAGAAATGTACTTGCATAGTATCTTACGTCCGTAAAGTAGTTCAAGTACGCAGTACAAAATCTCTCTAATACGGGACTATCTCGTTGAATCCAATAAATTTTATTTTAAATTTTTTTTTTTTTTTTTTTTTTTACGGGCATCAGTTTTCTATATTATAAAATACATATTATATAATAATAAATATATTAATAAATCTTATCCAAAAATGCAAACTTAATATAAATATAATCAAATGATCTGACTAACTCTCAATTTATTCCTTATCGTCAAAAACAATTTGCTTTAAATTTCAAAATCTTTTCTTTTTTCATTTTGATGGCAGCAGCGGGTCCGTTCAAATACAGGACCCGATTGGGCTCAATCACGCTTTATCCAGCCCTGGATCTGTTAGCATTCATGCATATACGAGTCATTTTTAGAAAGCAAAGAATCCGACTCCGTAAGAAACATCAATAATTTCATTTGGTATTCTGGTTGAAATTTAAAATTGGCGCGAAGCGCACCCCAACACCTAGTTGGTGGGGCGCTTTGCCCCCCCCCCCCCCCCGCGCGCGTAAGTCGTTACGCGCCATATTAGTTACGCGCCATTGTAGTTGTGTCCCTGTGTCCCACCTGTGAATAGAGATAGATATAAATATATGTTTTTAACTACGTAAAACATGCGAATATACAACATTCTTCGCTGTCCCATTGTCTGTGCATATAAATAGATTGTCAGGTTTACTGACTCTTGAACATGCAACATATAATTGTCCATGGGAAAAACAACCCGTATTCAGATCTATACCTCATTATTCTAATGATGTGTCCCTGTGTCCCGGTCGTCATTTATATTCCCTGTGTCCCGGTCGTCATTTGTGTCCCGGTGTCCCAGTTTGTAATTTCTCTTTGAGTGTCCCGGTCGTCATTTATATTCCCGGTGTCCCGGTCGTCATTTGTGTCCCGGTCTGTAATTTCTATTCGAACAATCCCTGTGTCCCGGTCGTCATTTATATATCCCGCCTGTGCCCCCGGCGTCCCCGTTGTAGTTGTGTCCCTGTGTCCCGGTCGTCATTTATATTCCCTGTGTCCCGGTCGTGATTTGTGTCCGGGTGTCCCAGTCTGTAATTTCTCTTTGAGGTTCCCGGTCGTCACTTATATTCCCTCTGTCTCGGTCGTCATTTGTGTCCCGGTCTGTAATTTCTCTTTGAGTGTTTTTTCTTTTTAGTTTTTTTTTAGTTTTTTACCTTTTTTCTTTTTTCAGTTTTCTTTTTCTTCTTTATTTTTCAGCGTCACTATGAAGTACATATCGACGAACCTTTGTTTTTTTAACTTAAATCTGGTAGGCATTGATGACCTTATCCAAGTCAAAATCCCAAACCCAATCATCATCGCTATCATTTTCAGTTTTGATATGTTTTGACTCTCGCTGTCCAGGTGGATTTTCATCTAACTGCGCGGTTTTGCGTTCTTTAGCCGCAAGCCTGTTTTCTTGCTGTTCTTGTGATTCCTCGGAACGCTTTCTTTTCTTACTTTCTCTATCAGCAGCAAGTTTTTTGGCATAAACTCTTTGAGCAGCTTCCTCGGCTGTTGCCATTGTAGGTTCTTCAGTCATTTTACAATTAAACATTTTTCCGTGAACAAATGTCTTAAATACCGTTAATGACGTCACCGTCAAAGCAAAAATGACGACAACTAATTTCATGACGTCAGTCAACACAGAAACATGACGTCACCTGATCCACAGACAGACAGACAACTTATTTTTATATATATAGAAGATAGAAACAAATATAGATACAACTCTTTAATATAGGACCAATAATCTAGCACTGGTATAATATGCTATTCCATTAGAGAAGTATTCACTTCTTTCTTCTAATATTTAAATTTCTTCGACGTTGCATTGTTATATTCTGTGTTATTTATCTTTCTTTTTGTGCCTATTTCATAATCTTCTTTCATTCCATAAGCAACTTCTGCCTCTTTTTTTTCGAACAGATCTGCTAATATCTCAAATGTCTTGAAATTCAAGTCGAAAACTTCCAATTCATCTTTGAAATAAATGTAGTATTGGCAACTTCTATTTAGGCCTAAATTCTGCATATTGCTATATATTCTGGAATAATCAGTACCCTCACTGATTTTCTTACGACTTTTTTCTTTTAACGATCCAAGAATGCGATCAGGCTGACACATTCCCCAGATAGACAGTAATGTTAACAATTCATTGGATTTATATTTGTTATCATTAGATTTATCTATGTTAATCTGAAATTGCTTTTTCAGCCAATTTTCAAGCAAGTTCCATTCAAAAGCGAAATAGAAGTAGTTGTTTGGATTTGCTCCCTTTCTCAGAAGATATTCAACGACATTTGCATTTCCTACCTTAACAGCATGGTGTAAACACCCCCCACAGTTTGGATTTGCCCCCTTATCCAAAAGATATTTGACTAAATTTGCTTTATTTCGTTTCACAGCAGTGACTAAAGGCGTTTCGCCATTTGCATTCAGTACATCTAGCTCAGCACCGTAGGAAATAAGTAACTGACACAAATTTACTACTGGAGATTTCTTCTTTCCAGTCGCGACAAGGTGTAACGGTGTTTGACCGTTAAAAAATGAGTTAGGATTCAATCCGGCTTTCAGAATCATTTCAACAACACTAATTTTTTCTGACCGAATAGCGAGGCGTAAACACTTCCATAAGTTTATATTTGCCAGTTTTCTCAGAAGATGTTTGATTAAAACCAATTTATTATCTTTTACAGCATCAACTAAAAGTTTTTCATAAAACATTTCACAAGTCATTCTTAGCGTGAATGTTCTTATACTAAAGCTGAATTGCATTCTGGTTCTATTTATGCTATCAATGACGTCACCGAGATTTGCATGACCTCATTCAACTTTCTGGTGATATCACCAAGTTCTCTTTTACGAAATTGAACGATAATAAGTCTAACATACGAAAATTATAAATTAAAGCATAACATCATCTTTAGTTATGAATTAGTAGCTGCTCAAATGAGATGACAGTGGTAATATTAGTAGGACCGACCAAGCAATGGTTGGTTCTACCTTGAATAATTCAGAGGGATGAAAAATAAACCAGTATTCTCGTATTAATACGAAACTTCTTTGGTGCATTCCAAATCGTTCTAACTAGATTAAAAGCCCGTATAGCTTTATTTTCAACAGTAGTGGGAACTTTTTTCGAGGCTTTCCAGTCTTAAGTCAGAATTCCAGCCCTTTTCAACTTTTGTTTGGACAAGGGCTAAAAATCTCATATCGCTAAAGATTTTTTTTTAGATGCACTCTCGAATTGACACTGCTTTCTGAGTAAATATGAAAATGATACGCAGCCTTTTGTTCCAAATTATTTGCATTGATTATCTCATGAATTGCTAGAAAGAATGCAATTCTTTTTGTAGTGATAAGTCACTTACTAAATTTTTATTTTAAAAAGAAAATAGATTGCTTATTAAATGACATGGTAATGCATTAATAAAAACAAAGAAGTTGTCAAAGCAAAACAAAACATATATATATGGTTATTTCAAAACTATAACCCTTTAATTATAGTAATATAATTTAATTATAGTAATGTTGTCAATTATAACCCTTCCCCCCAGCAACTTGAACTTTTAAAATAACCTATCAAAAATTTATAGCAGATTTACTGAGAACCCAAAATTTTAGCCTTGCATTTAAACTTTTCCAAACTTAGAATTACTAAACATTTTAATTGTTAAACGGAAAATCCTTTTAAATTCCAAATGTCCGTAGTACTGATTCATATTAAATTTAAACTAATTGAAAGAGCAGCAAGAATCATTTTCCAAATTGTCTTTCTAAAGGAGAAGTTAAAATCTAAGACAAGTGGAGTCCAATATTAATTTCTTTATCAAAATGGAATGTGTTTTGGTGATATATCAAAATGTACGATTTTCATAGTGCATTTATGAAAATAATTTTTCATCAGAGGACCCATTTTGAATAATCTTTTCGCTAAAGATTGAATTTGAAGAAATGTCTCATCGAAACGGGCTGAAACGTGGAATTCAATGTGCAACCGAATAAAGAATAATCCCCATCCGGCAACACTGCTTCTTCCAACAATGTTTTCCAAAATAATGTGTTTGAAACAATTTCTCTTGCTTTATTAAGTAGCTTAGGGTCATGACCGTAATCGAATATCAAGTAAAATTCTACGTTTTTAATTGTGGACTCTGTCGCAGAAACACAATTTCTACAGTAAATGCCAATCTAATTATGCCACGTGTTATTTTGTCCTGAAAAAATGTGTTTGCTTTTTAAAAGCGTCACCACTTTTAACGTTCTATTTTTAGTTCCCATTAATTTATATACTCTGCAAAGCATTGCTACCCTGGGAACGTTCCTACTGCTGTTGGCACTATTATAGATTTGTTAATCTTGCTTACTGAACAATTTGGACAGATGCATAACTACCTATCTAGATACATCCCCAACCTGACCACATTGAATCAGCCACTTAGAGACCTATCCGAATAGCAGAAATTCGAGTGGAATCCTAGTCACAAAGCGACAAAAAGAGCAATTCAGAATTGAATCGTTCAAAACCTTTCATGCTTCGATCCAGAAGCCAAATAAATCGAGGTGATTACAAATGCCTCCCAGCATAGCGTGGGTGCACATCTGATAGCAGAAGGAGCAACTGTTGCTTTTTCGTTTCGTTTGTTAACGAAGCAGAGCAGTCCTACTCGCAAATGGAAAAAGAAATGCTTGCAATAACATTTGGTTGCAAAAGGCAGTATTTATTCGGAGAAAGATCTGCGTCACCACGGACCACAAACCTCTGGAAACAAACAAGTAAAGAAGTCCATACAAAAAGCACCTTCAAGGCTGCAGTGCCTCATGTTAGCTGTTCAGCCGTAAGATATCAAACTGAGATACAGACATGGAAAAACTATCCCAGTGGCGGACGCCCTGTCTCGCATGTACCTTACAGATATAGACATGGAGTTACAGGAGGACATCGGAAGTTCTGTGTGAAAGCTATTCCAATTCTAAAATGGTGTCTAAAGTTGCCGCTGGGGGTGTTTATTTTTTAACACCAAAAAATCTGATGGGTAACATTGAACAAGAGTTGGAGGAGTTTTAACTCAAATGGTATCAAACTTCCAGTAAAAAAAACTTATTTATTGAGATAAATACAATATTACTTCTGGAATAAAAAGGTGAAGGAAAAGTTAAATTACTTAAGAATCAAATGACTAAAGTCATGATCAAATCAAAATTTTGTGCTGCTAGTAAGTCGATGGGTTGGAAAATCTCTTTCACTCTACCTGGTCGGGAAAACGGATGCTGATTCTATCACGGTGGAAAAACAGAAGGATCCATCCTTGTTTTTTTTCGCCAGCATATCATGTTCAGCTAGCGGTCAGAAGAAGGAGCATCAACTTTCAATACCAAAAAATACTTATAAATGCTACCCATGAAGAACTTTGCGATGGACGAACGTAATTTGAACTCGTTTTGGCTATGGTAGTAGATTGCCAGCGCTCGTCAACTCATCAACTTCCATTCAGACTCACTCTTGGGTCTTGATGCGTCGGTCATGTCAGCAAGATTTTGCTCTATATATGACCCTGAATAAAGGTCTTACCATTCATTGTTTTTAAGTATTCGTGCATCTATTTAGCTGTACTCATTTTATGAGTGCTGAGTTTGACGCATCACGGGAGGAATATTGGCTTGAGTACCAATGGAAACCCAAGGAGAGAAATTTTGTGTGCCTTTCATTTTCACTAGGGCTTGTTTGTTATTTTTTGTCATGGAAAAGCTTTATTAAGTGGAACCAATTGAGGTTGAACTTTGGCAAACCGAAATTGTCATTTCTGTCACATACTTAGAACATAATAACACATACTAAGAGTTTAGCCTAAATATTGGTTCTTACCCAAAGAAATCGCGCATTTCTCAGAATCCTTTCTCATTGTTACATCTCCTTTCTTTGTGTCGTCCAGCTTTTTGCATCACTTCTTCAGCATAATTGGCATAATTTCTAGCATTAACTGGTTTTGTATATATCATAGGCATCTGTGAAAACTGTTAAGACTCGAGTTGAAAAAAACCCAATCATTTAAAAGTTTCCAATTGAATGATTTCCCTCATTAGTTTTACGACCATTCCTTTTATATAAACTTATCGGGAAAAAGACAAACAAATAAAAATAATACATTGAACACCTGTCGCCTTTACTACAGGCAACATAGAGACACTACAGTCCCAGGGAGAGAAATTCTATGTGCTTTTCATTTCCACTAGGGCTTGTTTGGTATGTTTTGTCTTTTTTTTGTCATGGAAAGGCTTTATTAGTTGCACTAATTGAGTTCGAACTTCGGTAGATCGAAATTGTCACTTCTTATTCATACTTAGAAGTCAGGAGAGTTTAGCCTAAATATTGGTTCTTACCCAAACGAATCCCATATTTCTATGAACCCTTTCTCACTGTTAACAATAAGATAGGGTTCATAGAAACACAGGATTCCTTAGGGACCTGTTTCTCATCAAATGACAAAAAAGCTTTTTATAAAGGTGAGAAGACCAACTTTATTGACAGGGTTTGAGGAAGAAGCCATCGTCTCTCACTTAGTTACATGTGCCGATAGGGGGCTTCCTGTTAATCGCTTCGAGCTGAAACCCATAGTTAAAAGTTACCTTGCATCAATTGGAAACGTAAATACTTCCCATTGTTTAAATTTGAAAAGCTCTTCATATAAAATTTCACAAGTTATTCTTAGTGTGAATGTTCTTATACCAAAACTGAATAGTATTCTGGTTCTATTTATGCTTTCAATAACTTCATTGGACTTTCTAGTGAGTCTTGTATGCTAAGTTGTATTGTACAAGCCTGAACGGCAATAGGTCTAATATACGACTACTATAAATTAAAGTATAACATCACCTTCAGTTGTGAATTTGGTGCTAGTCGTAATATTAGTAAGATCGACGCAGCAATGGTTGGTTGTTCTTTGGAGATTAAAAGCCCCTATATCTTTATTTTCAACAGCTGCTGTGCAAACTTTTTTTTTAGGCTTTCTAGTCTTTAGTCAGAATTTCAACTCTTTTCAATTTTTGTTATCGGGTCTTCAATAGTAACCGACTCACCTTTCAATCTCTATTTCGTATCGTTCAAGAGTATTTTTTTTAGATGAAATATCGAAACTACACTACTATCTGAGTAAATATGAAAACTATACGCAACCTAATTTCCAAATTATTTTCATCGATGTATCTCAGGAATTTTCAGTTGCGAGAGACCATCTTGATCTCAATTTGTTATTTGATAGAGGGAGGATTGCTGCTAAAAGAATACAGTAATATTGACATAACCAGAATTGCAGAGAAGGTAAAACAGACAAAGGTTGTGGCATTAATGCGTCTATATGGACCAAAACTTGAAGAAATATAAATTGTACTAATTAAACTATAAAATAGTCCACAAACTGTTTTTGTTCCAGATTTGTGTGACATTTTCTAGGTTACTATAAGGCTGACCCAGAAGACCTTAACGAGGAAAATAATGACTGAAAGAATATATTTATTCCTAAATCCTTTTTTTTTAGTATTATATGCTCTGAAATTTCGGGCAATTCTGTTTGTAGTGATAAGTCACTTTCTATGTATTTTTTTTACAAAGAAAAAAGATTGTTTAATAAATGACAAGGAAATGCATTCATGAAAACAAAGGAATTGTCAAAGCAAAACAAATATATCATTATTTCAAAAATAATGACAGTCTCAACTCCATAGAAAAATTAATTTTTCACAGATTGCCCATTGTTGTCAATTATAACCCTTCCCCCCGGCAACTCAAACCTATAAAATAAACTATTCAAAATTTACCGAGAATCAAAAATTTTGGCTTGACATTTAAATTTTGTCTATGCTTAGAATTACTATACATTTTGATTCTTAAACAAAAAATCCTTTAAAATTGCAAATGTCCGTAGTATTGATTCAAGTTAAATTTAAACCATTAATGTCCTGGGGCTCATATACTCTGGAAAATACAAATATAAAAAACTTTTCAAAACACGAAAATGTTAAAGCAGTGTCATCAGCAAACAAAGTGAGAGAAGAAACTGCAGGCGAAACCTCATCGTATCAACATATACCAAATACATTAGGGGACAAAATACCGAGCCTTGTGGGACCCCATATCCTAAAGGAAATGGGACAGAAGCGATATCATCAATCATAACATTAATAAACCAACCATTCAAATAACTTTCAAACCATTTTCAGATTGAAACTATTTTAAGATTTTAAACCATTCTAAGATTAACATTTTACCATTTGGAAAATTATTCTTGTTGTTCTTTTAATTATTTTAAACTTAGTATGAATCAATACTACAGACATTTGCAATTTTGAAGGATTTTCTGCTTAAGAATTAAAATGTATAGTAATCCTTAGTTTGGACAAAATTTAAAGGTCAAGCCAAAATTTTTGATTCTCAGTAAAATTTGCTATAAATTTTGATAAATTTTATAAATGGTTTATTTTATAGGTTTGAGTAGCCAGGGGAAAATCATTATTTTTGAAATAACCATATATATGTTCTGTTTTGATTTGACAATTCCTTTGTTTCTATGAATGCATTTCCATGTCATTTACTAAGAAATCTTTGTTCTTTGTAAAAAAAACTTTGTTATTCTGGGTATTTCAATACTACTGTATTCTTTCAGCAGCATTTCTCCTTCTTTCAAATAACAAATTGAGATCAAGATAGTCTCTCGCCACTCTGAAAATTTCAACTCGTTCCTTCAAGCAATCCCTGAGATCATCAATGCAAATAATTTAGAAAATAAGTTGCGTATAGTTTGAAAAGCAGGCATGCAGGGCCTCACTAACCATACGAAAAATAAGGCAACACTGTTCAAAAAAGCTATATTTACAATAAAGAAGTCAGCTGATACAACTTTTGATTGATCTTTTCCAAACTTGGATGAATATAAATTAATCACAGACTTATTTAAAGCACAGAGTACATCAGTATAGTCAAATCGATATTGGCAGGTGTTTAATATTAAACAGTTATTAAATGATTCTTTAATATTAAACATTATTAGAAAAAAATCAAGTCAATATAAAATAATTCAACTACGAAATATTGGAAAGAAAATAAAACAAACAATAGGACATTCGATTGGATTTTTTTTTTTAATCCTGGCAACAGAAATTAAAGAATAACAAATCACGAATCAATACAATTTTTTTTTTTCCATAGCTTTTCAAAGTGAAAATTGGTTTCATTTAAAAAGGGATTTTTTTTTAAATCTTCAATGCTCATCTTTTAAGGTTACATTCTATATACTGGCCTTTTCTTTTCTCAAACAACTATATATATAAAAAAAAAAAATCCGGTGTTCCACAGAGAAATTCCTCAAGGCAAAGAGCGCTTTAATAATGCACTCTTGTCTTAACAAAAAATTTAACTATGTCCAGTATATTTTATTAATAATTTAAATACATTAGAAATTAGAAATGCTACATGGAAGTAAATATGGAAATGACATTCGAGAAATTCCTTTTTCGAAGACAGTCTCGAATATATTTTCTGATATTAACAAGGACCAATTAGAGCAACTTATTAGAAGAATTAAATAAAGCCCTAAAATATTCAACTCAGTTGAACGAAACAACTGATACTACTAAATTGGCTCTATTGTCAGAATATGTCAAGTACGTTTACAAAGAAAGTTTGGATAAAGAATTATCATTCTATTGTCCTATGAAAGATCATACTACAGGGAAAGATATACATTGTAAATCTAATGAATTTTTATAAATGAAACTAATACAAATTAAGAAAATGACAATATGAGAGCTTCTAGTTATACTATACTTAGCAAACCAAAACTCAATATATACCAGAACCATCACGGCTGATCACTAACCATCAGTATTTTTCAGCGACTAATTCTATCAAGGCAGAATAATGAGATCACAGATCATTGAATTCAAATAAAACACCGTGAATCAACACTAAGAAAAAAAAAGAAGCGTGAAAAAAGAAGAAGCTGATCATAGCAGATTAATATCCATGGTTGTCAGTACTGCTATTTATTATCTCTTCGGTTTTTATATTTTCGCAAAAAGTTGTCAATCTACTTTCGAAAATAATATAAAGAAATATTTTAAAACTATCAGGTGCAATCTTTTGCCAAGAAGTCCAAAAAATTAAGTATATGAAATTTCTCTCAATTAATGAAAATGAATGTTAAAACTGAAAACCCTGGATACAAGCAACGATTCAAAAACTCACTCACAAGGCGTCTGCTGTTGAGCTTCAGAATGCAGAAACACAAAAAAATAAAAATGCAT
This sequence comes from Artemia franciscana, assembly GCF_032884065.1. Lineage (NCBI taxonomy): Eukaryota > Metazoa > Arthropoda > Branchiopoda > Anostraca > Artemiidae > Artemia > Artemia franciscana. Next base: position 26,209,432 of record NC_088865.1, on the reverse strand, counting down.
TGTTATGTCGATGACAACGAAACCGGAAATATCATATATATGGTATTTTAATGTATGAAAAAATCACATATATCATATCATATGTTTCATATCATTTATTTTCATATATGAAAATATCATATATGATAGTTAGAAGTCCCATTCATTGACACAGAAAATTGTTATTCAAGGTCAGAACTTTTGACCAACTACGAGATGAATGGCTCAGCAATCCTCAAACTAGGAACTTAAAAAGCTCTTTCTAAAGACCGATTCTCAAGAAATTTCTTGTCAATAATGGAACTTTTCTTTGACAATTTCGACATATTAAAGCAGTCCTATACAGAATACGGCGACTACCTGAATACCATAGAGAAAAATGGCTCTGTTCCAAAAAAGTGGATGAATAAAAATGGCGGAACTCAACATGGCCAGCCATTAAGATCAGATTCTAGAAAAAACTGTTGTTGAACACTTAATTACAACTGCAAACCCACCCCTTAGGGTTTTCTTACATCAAAGTGATACAGCATAGAATCACAAATTAACTCAAATTGGGATAAACACACCCATTATGTTTAACTAAAAGGTTTTCCAAGTCTACTTTTTGTGCTTCAATCCTTTTTCTACTCTCCCACTGAATCCTATACATCTTGTATATTGGGAGATACTTGACCTGATTTTTCACTTGTTTTAGTTCTCTTTTGGTTTTGATTATACAAGCATCACTTTGAGCACTATCTGTAAGAAAAGCAACAAATTCCACATTAATTCAACAATAGATGAATTTCGTTTTCACAAGTACTGATCAACTTTTAAAATCTTCTCATTGACCAATTTCAGTGCTTCTTCTAGCACTTTGATCTGAAAATAAAACAAAAATCAGTTTGGATTTGTACTGCGAACAATGCGAATAAAAGACAATTATACACTCACTGGCACTAATTTACATGAAGGGAGGGGTCTGCAAACCTATCTGCCCGCCACAATTCCCCCTGTTGTGCACACATGACACCAGTAAAGGTTATTTTTTTAAAGCATTTAATTAACCACTATCATGTTCATTAATTAAGCTGCAATAAGGTTTAGAATCCACTTTTTTTTACTTTCTGGCCAAGGACAAAAGAGCTAAGCTTTTTTTCTCCTGTTTGAAGGTTCATTTTTCTAAAGTTCTTGACCCCTCACATAGGTGCAGAAGGTACAAAACATCTTGTATATACATATAAAATATTTTGTAAAAGTAATTACCGTAGAACGGGGTAGTCTTGAACAAAATCAGCACTAAAGAATAAGCACTCTCTTTTGAGCAACAGTGTAATTACTAGATCTTACTTATTACTAGATTATCGATCGAGTTCATCTTAAACAGTTCGTAAATCTTGCAATCAGATTAGGTTTTTATTCGCAAGAAAATTTGAGCTGTCCAAAATTGTCAAATAGCAAGTTACGCTTTTTTACTTCGCCAAACTAAACTAGGTATTTCAAACTGAAAATTTTATCATCGAGGTTTTTATTTGCAAGAAAATTTGAGCTGTCCAAAATTGTCAAATAGCAAGTTACGCTTTTTTACTTCGCCAAACTAAACTAGGTATTTCAAACTGAAAATTTTCTATAGCTTAGTGTCGATTGGTTAGGTTTTAAGGTTGAATCGTTTCATTATTCCATAGACTCAAGATGGCAGTAGTGTTCAATGTTACCCAAAAGTATTTTGTTTTTTCCAGGGCAACTCTGAACACATGTTCAATTCAATTCAATTTATTCAAATAAGACTAAAATATAACACCAATAATAATAAAGATCCTGGAAGCGAACTTGTTGAGGACCATAACCACAAAAAATTGAAAATGAAGAAGAGAGAAAAAAAAGAAAAGGGAAAACATGGGTAACTAAAGTAAATTGAATAAGAATTTAGAGAGTTATAATATCAAAATTTTAGTACATTGTTATACAGCGTGCAAAAACTTGTGGATAGCTCGACACTGGAGGGTATTATATTCCATTGAAGTATAGATTTATAAATGGGGGATTGCTGGGCGGAACTAGAGACACACTTGGGGACGATGAAGGAACGGTTGGATGAACGGAGACAGAGGCCTTCAGAATTATTAATATTAAAATAAGACAATAATTGAGGAGGAAGATTTTTATGGTAAGCGGAGTATGCAAGGTATAGATTTAATTTTTTGATGATTTGTTCAAAAGGGGTAATACCAAAATCGGAGTTTAAGTCCTGGGTGGGATATAGTCGGGGCAGCCGAAAAACTGCTTTGATGGCACGGTTTTGGGCAGATTTTAATTTATTGGTAACTGAAGGAAAAGTGTTGCCCCAAACAGATCCACAGTATGAGATATATGGGTAAATAAAAGAGTAATAAAGGGTGACAAGGATATCGGGAGGAAGAAAATAATTCGCACGATTAATCATACTTACCTGTCGCAAAATTATGGCTCTGATGTAGGACACATGTGTTGCAAATGGTAGGGAGGAGTCTATGTGGACACCAAGAAACTTGGCAACTTCGACCTGTGGGAGGAGATTGGTAGAATATTTTAGGCCAAGTGCTTGCTGAGCTTCATTTTTTTGTAAGGGGTTCGAAATAATACAACCTGACTTTTCTTGATGTTAATGGTCATGCAGTTAACTAGACACCCCTCCTGTACTCTATTCAGAAGGGTTTGAGTAGAGGCGACGACGGATGGTAAATTAGGACCGGTGATGAAAAAGTTGCTATCGTCAGCAAAAAGTACTGGGTGCACTGATGGACCCAGGTCCGTAACTAAATCATTAATATAAAGGAGAAAAAGTATTGGACTAAGAACAGAGCCTTGTGGGACGCCCCTTCGGACAGGTAGGGGATGTGAAGTCAACCCGCCCAGACTCACACTCTGTACTCTACCAGAGAGATAAGAGCCAAACCATGAGAAAGGAACTCCACGAATCCCTAAGTTGTTGAGTTTACTTAATACAACACTGTGATCAACCATATCAAAGGCCTTAGAAAAGTCCAGAAATAAGCCCAATACAGTATTTTTAAGGTCAAGTTGGGAACGTATAAACTGTGTGGCGTCTATTAGTGCATGAGCAGTTGAAAATTTGGAACGGAAGCCATATTGATGAAGAGAAATCAACGAATCTGAAGAATGAATCCCAAATAAAAAGGGAGAAAGACTCGGAATATAATTCTCTCGAGCACTTTAGATATAACTGGGAGAAGTGAGATTGGACGATAATTACTTATCTCAGACGGATCGCCTTTTTTATGAATCGGGATAACAATTGCTGATTTAAATATTTCTGGGAAGACTCCATTGGTCATAGACAGGTTTGCTATGTGCACAATGGGTTCACAAACATAGGAAGATGCGGTCCTAAGAAGCTTATTACTTATGCGAAAAAAGTCAGGTGTACTACTATTAGAGAGACATTTGATAACTTGAAGCACCTCTTTACGATCAGTTGGAGAGAAAAACATGGATCCAGGATTCTTGCTAGGTTGTACTGACTGGGAGAAGGAACAGGAGTTAGCATTTGGAATATTAGTGAAATAATTATTAAAAGCATCCTGTACTGAACTTGGGTCAATTAATCTGCCACTGATGTCCTTAAGGTTAAGAGGTACAGATCTTGAATTTCTTTTTTTGAAAGAATTTCATTTATTGTGGACCAAATTTTTTGCAAGTTCCCTTTACAATGAGAGATTTTTGAATAATAATAATTTTTTTTGCTTCCCGGACAAGTTTGGTATATAAATTTTTGTATTTTTTATAATTAGTCAGGTCAATAACGTTACTGGTTTTGCAAGCTGACTTATATAGGTCATTTTTTCGGTATGAAGAGATTATCAGGCTATTAGACATCCAGGGGCATATATGGGTAGTTTTTCGGTTTGATTTACGAACTGGAAAGGTTGAACCGATAAGATCACTCAGTCCCTGTGTAAAACCATTTGTGGCTGAATTAACATCCTGACAATCCAAAACCTTGGACCAGTCGAAGGATTTCAAACGATCCGTGAACCTGTTCATATTCACAGTATTATTTATTCTATTATACGGAGGGGTTTTAGTTCTAGAGGGTTGAGTAGCTGGTAGGGAGGGTAGCGAGAGATAGATTGGAAAGTGATCTGACAGGTCAGAAAATATTATTTTGGAGGACAGGTGGTTTCCCAGGGAAGTGGATACAAAAATGTTGTCAATTACAATAGCTGTAGACCTCACAGGATCAACTCTAGTAGGAAAAAGGATTGTGGGAAGAAGACCACTTGAGGTGAATGCTTCAAAAAAGGTATCACAATCATTATTACTGCTAACATTTAGTAAATTACAATTGAAGTCCCCAAAAACTATTGCCTTCTTTTGTGGTAAATTAATAAAACTAGAAAAATCATCAAACAGGTTACAAAAGAAAGGGGTCGGAAATGAGGGGGGCTTATAAAATAATGAAAAAATAAAAGAATTCTCGTCAACACTTATGTCTACGATTATTGAATAAATGCATCTATTATTTACAGGTTGCGAGAATAAGGATTCACAGTCTAATAGCCTGGTGAATTTCAGACTTGACCTGATGTAAAGAGAAATGCCGCCAGAGGACTTGGTTAATTTTCTTTCAATATGAATAGCTTGAAAACCAGGGAGGGAAAATTCATTCTTATCATCAATTTCTTAAAGCCACGTTTCCGTTATTCCAATTACGTCGAAAGGGCAGTAACCATTAATTAAACTTAAGTCTTTAAAATTAGCCCACTTATCCCGTAAACTTCTGATGTTAAAGCAAATTACATTAATTTTGGTCTCTTCAATTAGCTTAGGTTTCACATTTTTCACAAAATCAAAAGTGTCGAGATATTCACAGTTAATTTGGTTTAAAGGGCTATCGGGGCTAGCTAAGGGGCTGATGGGCAAATTATTTTGGTAATCGTAATAGTTAAAAACAACATTGTTACACAGTGATAAATTCGTGAGAAACGTAAAATCTTGTACAGTGCACATTTAAACATCCATTGTGGTCTGAGTTTCATCATCTTCTTGATTAGAATATTGGAAATCTTCTTCAGCCGACGAAATATCATTGGTGGTAATTTTGGACTGGGATGGAAAGTTTGCCGTTTTTTTCTTAGATTTCTTGCCTTTGACTAGGGCAGTGGCATCGACTACCGTCTTGGGGGTTGTGGCAATTTGAGAGCCTGCATTGATTTGATTTGCAGTTGAGTCTACAGGCTTAACTAGCTTTGATGTGGAATCTATGTCCTTTTTCATGGAGGATAATTGAGCCATAGCTGTTTCTAATATGTCATCACCTAGGAGTTTAGTGATAGCTTTCTTCTTGAGAATATTTTTGGTTTCCTCAGCTTCATTACTAACCTTAATTAAGTGACTGACTGTGAGATAAGTTGCAAGCCTTTGCCATTCTTGGCTATTTTTAGATGAATCTTTTGGAGGGCAGGATGTTGAAGTAAACTTAGGTAAGGGATGGGGAGAGTGACTAGAACCTTGAGTATGAACATTATTTGCCTCTTTTGGAAATGATACTGTCTTTGCATCTGCTACAGCAACTGTTGCTTGGCTTCTACTGGGCCGATGGGGTGTGGGTTGCCATGGGATCCTTGCAGCTACAACTGAGTAGGGTAGGTTCATTTTATCAGATGTTCTAAGGATTACAACTCGCTTTTGGTGAGCTGGGCAAGATTGTTTTTGGAGGACTGTGTGTCCCTTACGGTTACAATTTCTGCAGAAAGGGTCTGACTCAGGGCATTCACTAATTGCGAGGCCTGTTTTCCCACACTTAAGGCAAGACGGATGGGACTGTTTGCAGTGTTTTTTGCTGTGGCCGTGGGCCAGACAAGTGGAGCATTGTAGGGGCTTAGGCTTATAAATCTTGTAAAAAAGGGACATACCGTACAAGAATATTTCTCCACTTAGCTCAACTTTGCAGGAAATGAGGATTGAACGGCTAGGGTGAAAAAAAAGACCTTATTTGTTTAAACTTAGCCTTATAGCAGTTGAAGGATTGATGAGAAGACCTGAAGAATCTATTAGTTCAGTTTGTATTTCCTCCACTTTTACACTGGTATCAAAACCATACAGCACATACTTGTGCAACTTTTCCACATCTTTTTTTGTGGCTAAAATTTTTGAGCCATCAAGAATTATTTCTTTGGATTTTGACAGGACATGGTCTGCCGCCTGAGAAGACGTAAAGTAAATATCAATAGACTCGTCCTGCTTGAAAACAAGTTCAAAATTTACCTTGGTGATCAGAAAGACAGCTTTCCTAATTTGCATTATTCGATCTTTTGAAAAGGGTTGGCCATTCGTTTTCTTGATTGAGACAGTATAATAATTGGGGTGATCGTTAGCACTTGTATCTGAGACACTTGAAGAGAGGGGTTGCACTATCGTTGGTGAACGAGTTTCATCCTTTTTCCTCTTTTTGCCAGGCGTCTCACCTCTTTCATTAGAGTTAGTTTCGGCTAAGGCCTGAATTCCTGACAAGTGGCTAACAGTTTTGGATCGCGTAGTTGGGGGGGGGGGGTTTCTAGGAAGAGTTTTATAGGTAGGTTGGAATGGCGACCGGCTAAGGGTTTCAGTGGGAGTATCCTTCTCTGGTGGTAGCCTTAGGGGCTTTTTTTCCGTCATTTATTCCGACGAGGTACTGCAGATTCACAAACTGTTAATCAGTCTTAATCACAGTTTTAATCAGCGATAACACCAATATATTCAATTATGCACTAATAATAACTCACTTTGTATGAAGTGAGCAATCCCTCACAATTAAGTCCGCAAGTTAATTGCGCAATCTAACACAATACAGTACAAAAAGCAATCCGATTAGGTTCATAAGCTAGTTCCTTTTAGTTCAGATACTAAACTCATACTGTTACTCATATGTTCAGTTACCCTTGTGTATCTTTAAGTACCCAATTTAGTAGGCTAAATACAGGACAAAAGAAATAATCTATAGACACCCAAATGGAAAGAAAAATCATTGAAAAAAAATTTAATCCTTGGAACTAAGCCTGTCAGAGGCAATACACTACCATTGCTTGTAGTAAATGCCACAAGTCTTCAACATATTATTTTTTTCCTGGGAACATCATATAGGGGGGATGGTCACAAAAACTATGGAGGGCAATCATTCAATTTGAAATTTTTACGGGATTTTTTAAGCTGAGTCTTAACAATTTTTACAGATGCCTAGAACATATAACAAGAGCTAAGAGCTCATATGGCACTTGTGACGAGGCGAGAAGAGCTAAGAGCCAAGAGATCATATGGTATGAGCTCTAACAAAACCCTATGAATCAATAGATTGATTTAAAAAGGAAAATAAGAGGCTTGATGCCGGTCAGGATCTAAAATAAGAGCTCTGAGTCACGATGTCCTTCTAAATATCAAAATTCATTAAAATCCGATCACCCATTCGTAAGTTATAAACATCTAATTTTTCCTCTCCCTTTAGCCCCCCAGATGGTCGAATCTGGGAAAACTACTTTATCAAGTCAAATTGTGCAGCTCCCTGACACGCCTATCAATTTTCATCGTTCTAGCACGTCCAGAAGCACCAAACTCGTCAAATCACTGAACCCCTCTGCCCAACTCCCCCAAAGAGAGCGAATCCAGTACGATTCTGTCAATCACGTATCAAGGACATTTGTTTATTCTATCCACCAAGCTTCATCCCAATTCCTACACTCCAAGTGTTTTTCCAAGATATCCCCCTCCAACTCCCCCCGATGTCAAACGATCTGGTCGGGATTTGAAATAAGAGCTCTGAGACATGAATTCATTCTAAAAATCAAATTTCATTAAGATCTGATCATCTATTCGTAAGATAAAAATACCCCAATTTTCACGTTTCCCAAGAATTCCGGTTTCCCCCTCCAACTCCCCCCAACGTCACGGGATCTGGTCGGAATTTAAAAATAGAACTTTAAAGCACAAGATCCTTCTAAATATCAAATTTCATTAAGATCTGGTCACCCTTTCGTAAGTTACAAATACCTCAATTTTCAAAATTACCCCCCTCCAATTGCACCAAAGAGAGCAGACCCGGTCCGGTTATGTCAGTCACGTATCTTAGACAGGTTTTTATTCTTACCATCCAGTTTCATCCTGATCTCGCCGCTTTAAGTATTTTCTAAGATTTCCGCCCCCCCCCCCAATTACGCTTGATCCGGTTGAGATTTAAAATAAGAGATCTGAGTTACGAGGTCCTTCTAAATATGAAGTTTCATGAAGATCCGATCACTCCTTCGTAAGTTGAAAATACGTCATTTTTTCTTATTTTTCAGAATTACCCCCCCCCCCCCCAATAAATCGGATCCGTTCCAATTATGTAACTCACGTATGTAAGACTTCTGTTTATTTTTCCCACCAAGTTTCATCCCGATCCCTCCAATCTAAGCGTTTTCCATGATTTTAGGTTCCCCCACCCCAAACTTCCCCCAACGTCACCGGATCCAGTCAGGATTTAAAATAAGAGCTTTGAGACACGATATCCTTCTAAATATCAAATTTCATTGAGATCCGATAACCCGTTCGTAAGTTAAAAATACCTAATTTTTTCTAATTTTTCAGAATTAACCCCTCCCCCAACTACCCCAAAGAGAGCGGATCCATTTCGGTTATGTCAATCATGTATCTAGGACTCGTGATTATTTTTTCCACCAAGTTTCATCCCGATCCCTCCACTCTAAGTGTTTTTCAAGTTTTAGGTTTCCCCCTCCCAAATCACCCCCCCAATGTCACCAGATCTGGTCGGGTTTAAAATAAGAGCTCTGAGCCTCGATATACTTCTAAATATCAAATTTCATTGAGACCCGATCACCTGTTCGTAAGTTAAAAATACCTTATTTTTTCTAATTTTTCAGAAATAACCCCCCCCCCTCCCTCCCAACTATCCCAAAGAGAGTAGATCCGTTCCGTTTATGTCAATCATGTATCTAGCACTTGTGTTCATTTTTCCCACCAAGTTTCATCCCGATCCCTCCACTCTAAGTGTTTTCCAAATTTTAGGTTTCCACCTCCCAACTCCCCCCCCCCCAATGTCACCAGATCCGGTCAGGATTTAAAATAAGAGCTCTAAGACACGATATCCTTCTAAACATCAAATTTCATTGAGATCCGATCACCTGTTCGTAAGTTAAAAATACCTCATTTTTTCTAATTTTTCAGAATTACCCCCCCCCCCACCCCCAACTACCCCAAAGAGAGCGGATCCGTTCAGATTATGTCAATCATGTATCTGGGACTTGTGCTTATTTTTCCCATCAAGTTTCATCCCGATCCCTCCACTCTAAGTGCTTTCCAAGATTTTAGGTTTTCCCCCCTCCAACTCCCCCCAATGTAATCAGATCTGGTCGGGATTTAAAATAAGAGCTCTGAGACACAATATCATTCCAAACAGTAAATTTCATTAAGATCCCATCCCCCATTCATAAGTTAAAAATACTTCATTTTTTCTATTTTTTCCGAATTAACCGGCCCCCCACTCCTCCCCCCAGATGGTCAAATTGGGAAAATGACTATTTCTAATTTAAGCTGGTCCCGTCCCTGATACGCCTGCCAAATTTCATAGTCCTAGCTTACTTGGAAGTGCCTAAAGTAGCAAAACCGGGACCGACAGACAGACAGACCGACAGAATTGGCGATTGCTATATGTCACTTGGTTAATACCAAGTGCCATAAAAAACCAGTTAATGCAAAAAAGTATCCAGTTATGCTGAAAAAGTGATGCAAAAAGCTGGAGGACACAAAGAAAGGAGATGTAGCAAAGAGAAAGGGTTCATAAAAAAAAATACGGGATTCCAATGGGTACTCTTTCTCACCAAATGAGCAAAAAGCTTAATATAAAGGCAGTAAGACCAACTGCATTGACAGGAATTGAGGAAGATGTCATTGTCTCTCACTTGGTTACATGTGCTGAGAGGGGGTTTCCTGTTAATTGCTTCGAGCTGAAACTCAAAGTTAAAAGTTATCTTGCATCAATTGGAAAAACAGCAGATTACTTTAAGAACAACATACCTGGACAAGACTTAATTAGTTATTAAACACAACTCAGACATCTCCAACCAGGGTAGCCAGTTAAACACCCAGGATGGTTAAGACCCATTTGCTTCCTACTCTTCATAAGATTAAATTCAAATTTGAACCAATATTCAGGCTTAACTCTCACCTGACTACAAAGTATGAATAAGAAGTGATAGTTTCGATTTGCCAAAGTTCGACCTCAATTGGTGCAACTAATAAAGCCTTTTCATGACAAAAAAGAAGAAAACATACCAAACAAGCCCTAGTGGCAATGAAAAGCACATAGAATATCTCTGCTTGGGTCTCCATTGGTACGCAAGCCAACATTCCTCCCGTGGTGTTTCAAATTCGACTTTCATTAGATGAGTAGAGCTAAATAGGTACACAGATACTTAAATCGTGAATGAAAAGACCTTTTCTCAGGGGCAGATCTAGAGGAAAATCTTGGGGGAGGCCCAATGTGATAAAAGTGCCAACAATTGACCAAATTGGAAAGAGTAAAAACAGGGTACCAGAAAAAATAGAAAAAAGGGCACCAGAAAAATCTTGGCGGAGGGGGGCAGGGTCTCCCCCTCGATCATCTGCCAGTACCTTTGCTCAAAGGTTAGCCATGTACTACACCAATGCCAAAAGAACTGTCTTTCCACTCGAATCACAACTAACCCATATTTGTCACTTCCATCATACAAACTCAATTTTTTTCTATGGTGAACCCTTTTGTAAGGTATAAGGATTATCATTATAGTTTCTTCTTCAAACTTTTTTTATAATAATTAAACACAACTCAGACATTTCCGAACAGAACACATCAGTCTAGCAATCAATTATTTTCTCCCTAGATCAGCATCATTCAAATCTTCGATTGAGAACTGCAGTAAACTACTCCAAAAAAGGAGCTTTTGTTTCATCTGAAATGATGTACAAGTACTACGATAATTTAGAAGTGAAGGTCTTTTCCCACTTTGCTGCTGAAGTGTTGAAAGTCTGTAAAAGAAAAACACATTCGCTCTGTATGCCTTCCACCAAACACTTCAGATATACTGCAGCCTCTTGACGTTCTTTTTTTTCGATCCAATGAAAAAACGTAGAGGAAAATACTTGATGATAACAAAATAGATAACCCAAAAAACTGCAATAAGAAAAGATAATTTCCCCAAGCTTCTGAAGCTGCTCCTGAAGTCTAGTATCAAATAAAAAGGAAAATCTAAAGAATAACTTTGCCAAGTGCTTATCACGTTTGTCATGCAGAACCAGCCACTTCCTGCACAGAAAACTCCATGAAAGTTTTTGGAAAACGTCGGTCGAGTTTCTCTGTACGTCCTGCAAGCCCGAATATTTGACAAATATGTGGACAATATCATGCAAAAACGTCTTACATCTCACTGGGGAGGTATAAGATTCAAATTGTGAGTCTGACATGACCGATGCGTCCAGGTCCGAGACTGAGTCTAAATGGATGTTGATGGGTCGACGAGCACTGGCAATCTGCTGTCAAGCAAAGCAGCAGCCAAAGCGTGTTCAAATTACCCACAAAAACTATGGATGGACGTTGGTTCATTGCGAAGTTCTTCATGGGTAGTATTTATAAGTATTTTTTAGTGTTGAAAGTTGATGCTCCTTCTTCTGACCGCTGTCTGAGCTTGATATACCGGGAAAAAAAAAAACCAAGGATGGATCCTTCTATTCTCCAACGTGAAAGAATCAGCATCCATCTTTCCCGAGTCATGATCAAATCAAATTTTGATTTGATCATGACTTTAGTCATTTGATACTTTAATAATTTGAATTTTTCTTCACCTTTTCAGTTTAGAAGCAATATTGTATTCATCTCAATAAACAGGTTCTTTTTTACTGGAAGTTTAATGCCATATGAGTTAAAACTCCGTCAACTATTGTTCAATGTTACCCGTCAAATGTTTTATTGTTCGAAGTTAAAACACCCCCAGAAGCAACTTTAGACACCATTTTAGAATTGGTATAGCTTTCACAACACGAAGACCAGTAGTCTCGGACATTTACCATTCGACGCAGAATGATGTATTCCCAAATTGCCAAAAATAATTTTGAGAAAAAAAAGTTTACGAAAAAAATATCGAATAGCCTAGAAATGTCCACAGTTGGGGATCTAGTGAGCAAATCTTTTTTTAAGTGCTCGACAAGAGTTTTGAAAGAGTGTTTGAACGTTTGGACCCGTTAAGTCTGTAAAATGAACTGATGTCTGAACTACCGTTGTTAAGGATCCAAACACGCCCATACAGTATTTCCAAATTCGCAGAAATATTAAGTAAATTGATAAAAATGTAGCAATGACTCCAGTTCAAAAAAAAGAAAAGAGCAAGGAGATAAGTATCTATTTAATGTTTTTGGTTCTATTTCTTCTCTAAATTCTTGGTCATAATCCAACTTTTGCTATATTTTGGTCATCATAAGACGAATCATTAGTCGAAATCCAAGTGAGGGAGAGAGAGAGAGAAAAACCTATAAAGCAGCTATACACCAGCTTTTCTCACTCAGTATCGACTGCCAGGTGGATATGGTACTTTCTTCTGCAAAACAGCGCAAATTACTGTCATTTATTGCTAAAGAATGCAACATTCCTTGTGTTGTTCAACCTTCATACTCTCAAGTTCCTAACAGAACGTAGAGAGGCACAATTTCGAATTACTGTAACATGACTTCAGTTAGCTCCCGATAATACTAAAAAAGCAAAGTCAGCGCTAATATATTGCAGATTTTACACCCTTTATACAGGTCCAAAAATCCTCGATACCTTTGTATATGTCAAACAAATAAGTTTTTATTAATATTTATTTGTCCCATTCAATGTTACCAGATTGCTTCAAATGGATATCTGCGTCCCCTTGATAAAAATTTCCGATAATCAACCACGCAAGGGTGGAGCCAAGCCACGATGTGACGCACACAATGCAAATGATGAGCAAATTTTTTCAGAAGCTCTGACTATGACTGTAATCTTGTTTTTAAAGCAATTCTAACCTGTTATATATAATATTAATAATTTATGTTTTGAAAAAGAGTAACAATCAAACACTAGGCTACTCAAAATTATTAAAAGCAAATATGAAATAAAAATATTTACTTCTCCCAGGTGTTAAGTGAAAACAAGAGCTACAGCTTGTTGAGCAAGTCAGAAGAAAATGCAACTGTTTCTTAATGAATAATATTCAATAAATTAGCACAACTTTCTAAGTGGTCAATGAAAAAGCATAAGTCAAAAAGGCACAATCGGTCCATATTCCCAAAGCACGAGATGACCCACAACACTTAGTTGTTGACTTTTTATCACAAAACCGAGTTCTGGTGCCCCTTTTTAAGACTTAATTGATTAAGGGTAATCTACTGGCACCAATTTATATGATTGGAGGGCCTACTCGACATCGCAAATGTTGACAATTATTAAGAATTAATCCATTCACATGCTGACTGTCGTTAATTAAAACAAAGTAAAAGGTGTCACATACTCTGCTTTCCTCCTGTAGACGTTTGGCTTTCATTCTCCGTGTGCTCCTTTTCAATTCTGCTCTTTCGTGGCACTTTAAAACTTCGTTTACTTCATACTGACCTGCCTCAAGACCAAAAGTAGAGCAACCTTCACTGCTATTTGATGTTTCATGTTTTGCTGTCAAATCAATGGCTCTGTAAAAAAGAAAACTAAGTGAGGCATCTAAATATCAGGTTATCAGTTTAGTCATTGCATTTTCCACAAGCATTTCAGCAGATCTCGAAGTCATGGATCTAAACTATATTAAAAAAAAAAAAAAAAAAAAAAAAAAAAAAAAACTCTTACTGATTGTTCATTTTAAGAAAAAAAGAAAAGAAACATAGCTTACTTATTTATCTAATTTACATAAAAAAAACAAATAAACTAACTCCCCAATACAGACCAGAGCTAGTAAGGTTGGGTATGTACGTAATACAACATAGAAGAAACAAAAAACCATGTTGTAATAGGGCTTCTCATAATGTAAGAGGACATCTCATAATGGGGACAAAAACAAAGCACATAAGACATCATAAATTTTAATATTCCATCATCAATGGTGAATAGACAAAAAAAAATCTTTAATATTTGCTTCTTTAGGTTCTGCTGAGATTTTTATGATAGATAAGTCTGAATTTTATCATCAAGGTTATATTTATTTGCAATGAATGGCATTTGGTATTCTTAAGGAATTGGGACAAAATTTAAGTTTTATTTTAAAGAGCGAGGTATCGACGAGGGTTGAGCCCCCTCATATACGCAATAAAAACATATGAATATAGAAAAGTTCGCTGCGTAAGTTAATTCGTAAGTTTAGTATATTTTTTACTTATGAAAACGTTCGTAAAAAATTAAAAGTTATAGTTGCCTTTTTAAGTAATCAAAAAATTGGAGGGCAACAAGGCCTCCTCTCTCGCTCCTTTTTTTCAAAATCTTCCGATTAAAACTATGAAAAAGCCATTTAGCCCCCAAAAAAATTAATATGCAAATTTCGTTTTAATTATTTATGCGTGGAGAGCCAAGATAAAAAAAATGCATTGATTAAAAAACGTCCAGAAATTAAACAAAAAAACAAGTATTTTTAAATGAAATTAAGGAGCGACATTAAAACTTAAAACGAACAAAAATTACTTCGTATATGAAAGGGGCTGCTTCCTCATCAACGTCCCGCTCTTTCCGCTAAAGTTTTTTACTGTTTTAAAAAGTAGAGTTGAAAGAAAGAGCCAAACTTTAGCGTAAAGAGCGGGACGTTGATGAGGAAGCAGCCCCTTTCATATACGAAGTAATTTCTGTTTGTTTCAAGTTTTAATGTCGCTCCTTACTTTCATTTAAAAAAAAACTTGTTTTTTTGTTTACTCACCATATAGCACGTGGATTCATGATTAAATCGAATAAATCATACAAAAATCTATTTGATAAAAGAAACGCAAAATAAAAAAAAAATTAGTAAATCACTACAGTTCGAAATATGTTCTAAATTAGCATTTATGCAAATATACCACCTTTGAAACTTCCAATTTCACAGCATACGTCCATATCTGATACAGACCCCAGAGCGTCATCATCAAGATAATGGGCAGGCCTAGTTAATCGTAAAATTACAAAATTGTTTTATACTTCCTATTTGATAACATTTGCTCGGTCGATGTTTATGGTCTTTCTTCCCTATAACCTATCAGTTTAAATAACATTTTCTTCTGTTAAAAAGATTTGATAGCTAGATAGATTCAATTGATTGTAGTTTGATAATTGAAGTTGGTTGGATGTAAGGGGGGATCTACTTTTGGAATTGTCTAATGGTTTTAATCTTTACTTCTAATATCTATCGAAATTCCAATAATTCTTCAAATTCACTTATTTGTAAATCAAACACCAAATAAACGTAGATATCGTCCTTATCTTTAAGTTTTTCTACATATGTGCTAATAAATCAAACTCTTTGTGGCAACAAACTGTAAGAATGGAATAACGCAGCTCAATAGTAACTGAAACTCAAGAAACAGAATTTTGATATCAATCGATTTATTATGTTGATTCCAAATATAAGATTCATTAAGCTTCGTTTTACTCGTCAAAGGCTAGGAAACTGCGTAAATTTACCTGATCTCTGAAAGAATGAAGAAACAGCCACTAAAAGTCAAAGAATTTTTATTAAAATCAAACCATTATATTCGGCGTATCAGAGAGTCGTACTGTAGATGTTACAAGCCCCTATCTGCAAAAATATCGAATTTTCTATTATTTGCCAGAATAAAAATCACGGGTACGTATTAATTTGTTTGTTTGTTTCCAGGGTTGATCGTATCGAATCAACGGTCTTAGTACATCGGAAGAGGGCTCATTTGAACAGAAATTAAAATTTCTGGTGTCCCTTCTATTTGACGAAAAAGATCGGACGGCTACTAGCCCAGGGCTAGCAGCCGGTTAATTATCCAGGATAATTTGCTAAGGATAATGTAAAATTTGTAAATACCAGTTTCATAGCCACAAAGACAAATAAACTGTGACAAAAGGCATTGAACTTGTATAAATTAGGGTGTGTATTTGTAAATTAAGGGAGTGAGGGTTAGGTTAGATTAAGTTATGTTATTTTACTCCCATAACTCCCTAATGTACAAATATGTAGCCGAAATTATTCTTTAATTCTTGGGTGCGTTCCATATAATTAACAGGTTCCTTTTTTTATTAAAGAAGCAATAAGACCAGTGCTTATCG
Organism: Artemia franciscana; assembly: GCF_032884065.1. Lineage (NCBI taxonomy): Eukaryota > Metazoa > Arthropoda > Branchiopoda > Anostraca > Artemiidae > Artemia > Artemia franciscana. Next base: position 26,193,204 of record NC_088865.1, on the reverse strand, counting down.
AAATTTGTGAAAGGTAGGACATTTTTTATCCATGAAAATATAAATTGGCCATTTTCAAAATTGTCTTTGTGCCCCACTAGCTATACTAGCTGAACTAGAGTAAAAAAAATAGTTTCTATAATTTTTGTGGGAAAATACAAAGGTTTTGAATCGACAAGAAAAAAATTATAAAGAAAATTAAAGATGCTTCAATTAGATCACCAATAACCAATTTTCAGTGACTCGGGTATAAGCCAAGGGTACTAATGCGGGAAAATACTGGGATGAAGCAAGGATTTTGCTCTATTCTCTGAATGAAGATGCAAAAAGGCATATTAAAGAAAAGTAAAGACCATATTAAATTTATGATCAGAAGAAATAGAAACCTACAATAACTAAAACTCAAAACAAGCAGAAATTAGTATTAAAGAACAAATGAAACCCAAAACGAACAGAAATTATACAAACAATCAAAGCAAAAACATACAGCAGGTACTAATATAAATGAATAAGTAAATCTCAAAACGAGTAAAGCTTAAGCTGAATGTGCAAATAAACCTTGAAACAAACAAAAATATTTCCTATTGAGGCATAAATGAAATTCAAAACGAGCAGAAAATAAATAAATAATCATAGCAAACTAACAAACGATAGTTACTAATATAAAAGGGTGAATAAATCTCAAAACGAATGAAACTTAAATTGTAAATCCAAATCCAGCTTCAAACGAACGAATCTCGACAAAGAAGAGTTTGAGTTTTCCCTCCTTTTTCCACTGTAAAATTCTAGAAGCTACCAGAAATGAAGACAGCTACAATCCATTAAAGGAACCTAGTATTGAGAAAATTACTTGAACAAAATTTAAAAATTGTGAATTTCCTTGACAAAAATTATAAAATCCAATTCGCACCACAAAAATCCATGTTTTTGCCCTACAAAAGTTGAAATATCTGAGATCTCAAATGACAGAAAATTTTTGAAAACTTAGTCTGAAATCGCGTGGAAAAAAAGAAAGTATGGGAAATTTAGAGATAAAAATTTGAGAAGGACAGAAAAAAATAAGCAAACAAATAACCTAAATTGCTTGAAGAATTCAAGCCAAACATTGATATGGCACATCAACGAACCTTATTGTAGAGGTTTCAAGTTATTATCGGCAAAAGTAATGAATTTTGTATAATTTGACCAAAATATCGGACGGCTACTAGCCCCCCTCCTACGTCCCTTTCTTCTTAAGAAATTGTTCCATCAAAATTTTGAGATAACCATTTTGTTTAACATAGTTGAAAGGTTCCAGAACTAAATCTTTTGATTAAACATAACCCACGCAGCCCCTGGGGATGAAAATGTGCTAAGGATAGTAAGCATAACTTATGATCTACGAAAACTACTTTCACTGCCACCAAGACAAACAATGGATGACAGAATGCATTGGACTTTTATAGCATGGGCTATATATTTGCACATTAGGGAGGTTACTTATTCATTATTCATTTACTTATTCATTTATATTAGTACCTGCTGTATGTTTTTGCTTTGATTGTTTGTATAATTTCTGTTCGTTTTGGGTTTCATTTGTTCTTTAATACTAATTTCTGCTTGTTTTGAGTTTTAGTTATTGTAGGTTTCTATTTCTTCTGATCATAAATTTAATATGGTCTTTACTTATCTTGGCCTGCCCATTATCTTGATGATGACGCTCTGGGGTCTGTATCAGATATGGACGTATGCTGTGTGTTATCTAGGCCTGCCCATTATCTTGATGATGACGCTCTGGGGTCTGTATCAGATATGGACGTATGCTGTGAAATTGGAAGTTTCAAAGGTGGTATATTTGCATAAATGCTAATTTAGAACATATTTCGAACTGTAGTGATTTACTATTTTTTTTTTATTTTGCGTTTCTTTTATCAAATAGCTTTTTGTATGATTTATTCGATTTAATCATGAATCCACGTGCTATATTGTGATTAAACAAAAAAACAAGTTTGTTTTTAAATGAAAGTAAGGAACGACATTAAAACTTATAACAAACAGAAATTACTTCGTATATGAAAGGGGCTGCTTCCTAATCAACGTCCCGCTCTTTACGCTAAAGTTTGGCTCTTTCTTTCAACTCTACTTTTTAAAACAGTAAAAAACTTTAGCGTAAAGAGCGGGACGTTGATGAGGAAGCAGCCTCTTTCGTATAGGAAGTAATTTTTGTTCATTTTAAGTTTTAATGTCGCTCCTTAATTTCATTTAAAAAAACTTGTTTTTTTTTGTTTAATTTCTGGACGTTTCTTAATTAATACATTTTTTTTTATCTTGGCTCTCCACGCATAAACAATTAAAACGAAATTTGCATATTAATTTTTTTTTGGGCTAAATGGCTTTTTCATAGTTTTAATCGGAAGATTTTGAAAAAAAGGAGTGAGAGAGGAGGCCTTGTTGCCCTCCAATTTTTTGATTACTTAAAAAGGCAACTATAACTTTTAATTTTTTACGAACGTTTTCATAAGTAAAAAATATACGTAACTTATGAATTAACTTACGTAGCGAACTTCTATATTCATATGTTTTTATTGCGTATATGAGGAGGCTCAACTCTCGTCGATACCTCGCTCTTTAAAATAAAACTTAAATTTTGTCCCAATTCCTTAAGAATGACCCCTGAATAACAAAGGGCGTATAATAAATAGTTGAAATTACTAAAAATACTTTAGCGTAAAGAGCGAGGAATTACGAGGAGGTAAACCCCTCATATGCGTAATAATTTCTGTTCGTTTTAAGTTTTAATGCTGCTCCTCACTTTCAGTAAAAAAAAACTTTTCATATTTATTTTTTCATTGTTTTTTTTTTAAATAATGCTAGAAAATCCTGCGCCCCCTCCATTGAAAGTCTCTTCCCCAATAAAACGTTCCTCCATTGAAAGATCCTCCCACGTAACCCTCCCTTCAACTCTCCCCCCAAACCAAAAAATCCCCCTGAAAACGTCTGTACACTTCCCAGTAACCATTACTATATGTAAACACAGGTCAAAGTTTATAACTTGCAGCCCCTCCTACGGTGAATGCGGGGGAGTAAGTCGTCCCCAAAGACATAGTTATTAGGTTATTCGACTATGGTGAATAAAATGGCTATCTCAGAATTTTGATCCGGTGACTTTGGGGGAAAAAATGAGCGTGGAGGAGGCCTATGTGCCATCCAATTTTTTTGGTCACTTAAAAAGGGCACTAGAACTTTTAATTTCCGCTAGAATAAGCCCTTTTGCGACATTCTGGGACCACTGAGTCGATACGATCACCCCTGGGGAAAAAAACAACAAAAAAAAACAAAAAAACAAATAAACACGCATCCGTGATTTGTCTTCTGGCAAAAAATGCTAAATTCCATATTTTTGTAGATAGGGGCTTGAAACTTCTACAGTAAGGTTCTCTGATACGCTGAATCTGATGGTGTGATTTTCGTTAAGATCATATGAATTTTAGGGGTTATTTACCCCTATATTCTAAAATGAGGCAAATCTTCTCAGGCTCGTAACTTTTGACGGGTAAGACTAATCTTAATGAAACTTATATATTTAAAATCAAAATTAAAATGCGATTCTTTTGATGTAACTATTGGCATAAAAATTCCATTTCTTAGAGTTTTGGTTACTATTGAGCCGGGTCGCTCCTTACTACAGTTCGTTACCACGAACTGTTCGAAAAATCACTTAGATTTAAAAAATCACTAGTTTTAGAACAAAAATCACTATAAGTCGCTAGCTAGAAGAAAATCACTAGGCAACATAAAAAAACTGCTAAAAATAGTGAAACTTTACGCTAAAGTTTGACTCTTTGCCACAATTCTACTTTTTAAACCAATTAAAAGCTTTAGCATAAAGAGCGAGGGATTGTGGAGGGGACAACTCATTTCATATACGGAGTAATTTCTGTTCGTTTTAAGTTTTAATGTCGCTCCTTACTTTAGGCTAAAAAAAATTATTTTTTTTTATTTAATTACTTACGTGGTTAAGGTCAAATTTGTCAAGAAATTGAGTTTTCTTCCATGTTACAGCAATTTTCAATATCCATGTCAGAATTTCTTTGCTTTTCAATAAGACTAGTTCTAATTCATAGTATAGTATTTCTCCTCAATGACACCTATTTGAGCTTGTGCTTCATTTATTTTTGTCTTATAAGCACAATTAAGTTTTTCTAATATATTTTGCAAATTTCGCCAGTTTGCTGTTTCTTATACTCTTTCATGTCGGCAATAGTTCCTGTTTTTATTCCTTTTATTGAACTAGCTTGGATGATATTGAGTAATGTTCTCAACTAGACACCAAAATCCAAATATTGAAAGCTACAGTGGTGACAACGTTCAGGTAGGGTTCTGAAGCGAGGGCTTTCCTAAAAATGGAGGAGGATTTGCTTTAAGTTTCCCAGAGAAAGTCCCTTCAGATTATTTCAGCAGTAAGGAGTGACATTCAAAACTTAAAATGAACAGAAATTTGTCCGTATATTAGAGGGGTTGTCCCCTCCTTAGTATCTTGTTCTTTAATATACGGTTTGACCTTTCGCCCCCATTCCTTAAGAACGACTTTTGAAAAATAAGGGTCGTGTAATTTGAACAATAAGCTTTAAAAGCTATGAAACATTGAAGCATGAAGAGCACGCTATTAAGGAGGGAATAAAGTCCCTTCATTTACAAAATAATTTCTGATTGTCTTAAGCTTTAATGTTTCTCTTTACTTTCAGTTGAAAATACCTGTTTTTTCCTATTTAATTACAAGAGAACAGCATGACTTTTATGCAGAAATGCTTAGTGGTTATTTTGGATATAACTAGCTTGAATGTAAAGTAATGCTGATAATCCAACAGTTCCAACTTTTTCCGAAGAAGTTTACGGCCTGCTGAATGTGTGAAGACTCAAATCAAATGCCAAAGGTGTGATACATCTAGTCAAAAGACCCTTATACAATTTGGGAGTCGCAAATTGGAGTTGTCATCCTAACAGTTGTGATTCATTACTGCCATGGATTTGTTTTCCTGATCTTTTCCTCGTCTTTCTTAGTTTTCAGTGAAATTACTTAAATATAATTGCAGGTGAGCGACTGGAATAGCAAATTTTAAGCCTAATTAAGGTAGTACAAATTAATCTATTATGGTTCAATTTTGTCGAAAAATTACAAGAGTTTTCTCATTGAACTTTTGCGTGACTTTGGTGCTCATTCATACCAGAAAAAAGTAGACAGTTACTAATAATAAAATTAAAGCAAATAATACACCATTGAACTTTACAGTCCCTACCGGTAGTGCTGATTAGCGTTTCATGACCCTTCAGCAAGGAAGCGCAGTGAGTGTTTATGGGCCTGCTATCCTCTACTTTCGCAAACCCTTTCCGTTTACCTTCCCTAAAATTCTCCAGGTAACCATTTAGAGCTGGGTCAACTTTGGCTTAACTTGCAAAGTCATGCCTATGACCCCCCATTCTTAACAAAACAATCAGTGACTCAAGGACTTGAGTCCCCGTCCTTACGGACGAAGGACTTCAGATCTAGGACACTAACCACTCGACTAGGACGGCTCTATTGACTTCTTGAAGAAGAAAATAAATAAAAAGACTTCAGTTAGCTTTCTGTTATATCGCTGAACACATTTTTGGTTAGAGTTCATACCAATTTGTAGCTCATTTTCTTTCTTCCCTCAGGCAGTTGCAAAAATTGCAGCGGGGAAAGTAGGCAGTCGCCCCACTATCAGTTTTAGGCCTGCCCCTCAAAATAATGTCCAGAAGCCATTATGTTTAATCAAACAATGATAGAAGAAAAACATAGGAGGAAAAATAGCTTCAAATACTAAATTTGGAAGTAAACGCCAGTTTGAGGCATAGTACGGCCTTTGGGAAGAAGCATTTCCTAAGAAATATACACGAGAGGTGAATCAGAAGAAAAATACAAGCCTCAGAAGTAGGTCTCAAACGTTTTATGGTACTTTGCAGCAGAAACCGCCGTTCTGGGCAGTTGAAGTGCAAAAAACTGGATCGTCGTGATTCTTATATTTCATTGATGTATATCTCGTTCAGATATTATACGAGAAAGATTTGAAACTATCAGTTTTCTTTTTCCTTGTTATGTATAGTAAACTTGGCTCCAAACCTTATCAAGTTTATTTAGTGATTTCATTCTTAAGAAAATAAAGAGATTGAAATTCCTTACGCCTGAATCTTTCAAGTTTTTAGACCCTTCACTGCTCCTGCTGCTACTATTTGAGAAAAAATAAAGAGAAAGTAACTCTTTAATTTTATATTTAAAAGTTTCTTAGACCCTTTACTACAGCTACTATTGACAACTCTTTGCAACAGCAAGCCACCTGTGGCCAAAACGGCTGTCACTACTCTTCCTCCATTTCAATCTGTTTAAAGACCCATCTTTCATCCTCGCAAAATTTTCATTTCCCTAAATTTATCCTTTCGACAATATTCCATCCAATGCGAGGATGACCTGGATTGCATGAAGTATTCTTGCATGTTTTTTTAATGGCGCTGGAATAGAAAGCGATCTGTGAACTAGTCATAGGTACTTGTTCTGACCCGAGTTCCAAAACCGATGGTTGACTCCAGCTGTGCAAGAAAAAAGGCGAATAATAGACACATTGAACCTAGAATTGAAAAATGTAGCCATGCTTGCTTCCAGTGATGAGCGGGCTCAGTGTGCTGAGAAGTCTGATACATGTTATACTAATGTTTTATTTTCGTTTATGGAAAATATGGAGAATTAAGGTCAATGCTGAATTTTTCAAATTACCTCAAGACAAAAAAAGGATCCTGACTTCTGTAGAATATTAATTTTCCGCAGCAGAAGTGGTATTGACTGCAAAAATAAACAACGTGGAAGATGCTTAGTTTGAGAAATTGGCTGCCACTAAAATTAAAGAATATATCACGATTACTCATTGAAATTAATATTTTTTCAGACATCTTTATTTATCCTTACCAGATGACACAAAGGGCTCATATTAGTGGGACATAAAACAGAGCTATTGATCATTGCTACCTAAGCAACTTCTTAGAAGATGTTCTCATCGTTTAGTATTTAAGTAAGTGTAATACACTGTTTATATTGTTGTGATAAGCAAGGCTTCCTCATTAGATCCATATACAGTAGAAAATCCACGTAAAGATAATATTTTGTTCGTTTGGACTCATATTTTTTCAGCGCGTTGACACACTTACTTTATCATTGTGATTGGTAATGTACGCGAGAGAATAGAACTGAAGTTAATTTTCTTAACCCCTCGTATTTTATTAATGTGGACACTAATAAATTCGGCACTCAGACGGGCGAAATCAGAGCACAATTATGGGAAAGGTTGAAAAGCCCATTATTATAATGATTACGAAGCCAATTTTTTGTATTTTTGATTCCTAAAGAAATTATAAGATGGTCAAACTGAGTTGCTGTGGGTTAGGACAAATATAGAATTCCTCTTCACTTTTCAACCAAATAGAAAGACTAACGTTACTTTTAACCTAACCACGTTCTTTACCATGCAAATAGGCTTTCAAGCCGTATAATTCCTTCCTCAAGTAATAAGTACTTAAGCACAATTTAATTTGAGTACTTAATACTGATACTTAAATACAATTTTTGTCGAATATTTTTTTCTCAGACTTAAATATTTTTTGACTAGTCTTCGCAATTTCACTGTGTTTGTAACTACACTCGATGGTAACTACAGATATATCTGTAGTTTTCTGCAGAAAGTTTTCTTCCCAGAATAAAGTATCTATCCTATGGATATCAGCTTTGCCAGGTATCAAAGTGAAATTGTGAAGACTAACTATAATAACGCATAGCCGTTTCTTTAATATTGATCAGAAGACAAGTAAAGGATATAAATTGTTTAAATTCCATGCACTAGACCACAGGAACAAAACGAAGAATAAAAAATGAATAAAAACCTGAAATATCTAAAAAATAGACAAACACACAAATCAACAGCTACATTTTCCAGATTGGGCCTTTATTCTTTTTTCTGTTTTTTTACCACGCCTTCAGTACCTATAAGTCTTTTTTTGTGAATTTTTTTAAATCACTATTCTTCGTCATTCCTCATGATTGCGCAATTTATATGTTTTTTAATGAAATAATCATAACTTTTGTTAACTAATGTTCCGACCGATTTAAATGAGATCCATACCTGTTCTGAGAAATTTTTAAATAAAATTTGCTGGGTATACAACTCTATAAAAAATTTCTTGATTTAGTTAGACCAAGACTAGCTATCAAGACGGAAACACATAATTGACGTTTACAGGGTGATCAGAATATGCTAATCGTGTTATTCTTAACTAAGAAGACCTGGGAATCAACTACTGACCCATGAATAAATAGGAAGAATATAATTTATTGAAGTATAGTTCCCGTCATCTTCAGTAATATGATAAAGTGAAGAAGTTTATTGTTCTATTTTGGCAACTTCGTCCAGGTAGGCAGCAAACATCTTCGTCTAAAAAGGAAAAATAGTAAATTGCCTTTAGAATATCTGTCCATCAAAGCTCAAAGAGAAAATTAGTTCTGAAGATAAACATAAGCGAAACAAAATAATGACATTTGTCAAATAACGTTAATAATGCTAATGTGTTAAAAAAAAACTTCATAGCATAAGTTGCTTAGAAGATAAAATATTATGTCTATAATTATGGTTCCCATTCATTTATACTTTTGTAGACAAAAAAAAAAAAAAAAAAAAAAAAAAAAAAAAAAAAAAAAAAAAAAAAAAAAAAAAAAAAAAAAAAAAATTCGGGGTCAATTTCTATAGCATAAGGAACCCTCTCCGGGGCTTTTATCTGGACCTTGCTTCGCTTGCGTAACATGATAAGCAGCTCGGTCTTTGACCCTCACGGATGAGTCATGTCATATTTTGGCTGTCGAAAATGAATTGTGTCATTTTGATGGGAATTCTACGAAAATTTCCTTTCGATTTGTCTTATAAAACAACTGTTTGGTCTTTGTTTCTTATTATATTAGCTACAGTATGTTTACGAAAATATTTTAATATTTCTTTGTGATAATACCACCGAGTGACTGTGTTTTCAATAGGCTGTTTGGTTAAAAAAAAAGTTCTGCTTATCAATATTAACAGACGAACCACGATGGTCTGTAATTATATGAGTTTATAGTATTTTCCTCAAGATTTACTTCAAGTGGATTTCACAGGTTATAACTCGCGGTTTCTCGAAAGTTTCTGATTTCGAAAGCTTCCCTAAAGTCAAATATTATATTCTCGACTTTGGGATCGCCCCAGGCAAGCGCCCCGGTCGCTTGCCTTCATTTCTGACCAGTGGTTGTTTTTCCTTAAGCCTTCTAAGTTTTAAGTAAAATGGACTTTCTTGCGTTTACTCTAGAAAATCGTTTTAACACTTCTTGGTTCAATATTAATATTTGTATTTTCTTTCTTAAACATGGTTTAACGTCTATTAGAGAATTTTGTTTTATAAAATTTCTAAATTTATTAGAAACTTAATTAGACTCGAGTTGTAAAATGTTACTTCATAGGACAATGTCCTTTTGTTATATAAATTATCCTTAGGCTGCCCATCCTGTTAACGACCTAATAGAGCTTGGCTATATGTTCATTTAGTGAAATAACAGCTATTTTTTTCTCTCCATATATTGATGTATGCATAGTCAAACAGTTTGTGGTAACAAACTATAAACAAGGAGCGACTCGGCTCAATAGTAAGCAAAATACATAAAAAACGGAGTTTAATATCAATAGATACATCAAAAGAATCAGCTTATTATGCTGATTCCACATTTACAAGATTCATCACGTTTAGTTTTACCCATTAAAAGTTACACTCTTGATAAAATTTGCCTGATTTTGAAATAGGGGGGAAACACCCACAAAACTCATTCTACTTCTGTTGCTAAAGAAGCAACAAAACCTCTATTGCTGCTAAATTTTACTACATTCTCTTATAAATTTTATCTCCTTATTTTTCATTGTTATTTTTTCAAAATAATCATGATTTGTTATCGTAATGTTTCTGTAGATGGCTAACTACTTTTAAATAAAACTGTTGTTAATTACAGAACAGACCTAGATTTAGTTTATAATGTATTAATGAACTGCTTGCCAATACTTACGATATCATGTCGATCAATATCTCTGGTAGTTTTTACTAAGTAGGTAAAAACAACAAAGGAGGTAATTGGCCTACAAACAAGGTAATTTACAGCTGTATTCTTTGAAGGTTTGATTCTATTATTTTCATGATCGTCAAGCTCCACTTCTCTACGGTTTTCACGTTTGCCTTATAACATAGCCATTAACACATTTTAATGTGCTAGTTTGCTGCTTACACTAACAGTAAGAGCATTACATTTGTGTGCTTTAGTTTATCTAATGCAAGACTAAGTATTCCAGCGTCCCTCCCCTCTTTTAAACTTTAGTGCTTATGGACTATATTATATAAAAAAATGTAATCATTTAATTGTTATTGACCAACCAAAGAGCCTGTACATTGTTCAACATTACGTGATTGGTTAGATGTTGCGGATAACTACGAATTATATAAGACAAAATAATCTCACCTAACTCTGTGTACTAAGAAAGGACACTTACTCCTTGAATGTAGTTTCTAACATCAATTTTTTCATTCTGACTGTGTGCTCCGTCATCAGCTGCACCCATAGGTAACAACATAACACTTTTTCCAGTTAATTGTTGGAATGTTAACGTAATGGGGATTGAACCACCTTCTCTTGTGAGTTCTGGCTCAGTGCCATAAACTATATGGTTGGCTTTACGACCAGCAATGTAGTGTGGATGACTAGGGTCAGCTAGCCAATGGTTGCCTCCATGCTGAAGATAGGCCTGGAATATTAATGTTTTTTGTAACACAGATAAAAGCATTAAATGATTCTTTTCTGAGGATACGACACAGCTAGGATGATATACAGAGTTGCTTACATCAACAATTCGCCCAAAATGTTTCACAGCTTTTCCAGCAAGGCTTATAAACTTTGACCAAAGATTCTTACAAATTTTTACAATACTTTTCACAGACAAATAAATGTCATTTCGTTTTGTAAATGCTTCAAAATTCTTTTTTACGCCTTTAAATTATTGCAGATTCCAACAAATCAGTTTGCCAATCGAGGATTAACAATAAATTGATTTATTTTTGAGGTCATTATACCATTGAGCAGTCAAGCAAATTCATTTTCTCTTAATTTCCAGTGTGGCTTTAAAAACACTTAAAGATTACAAACAAAGAGTACTCTCTGAGTTACGTGGAATGGTATTACCCTTGAGACCTTTATATAGACGACATCAGTTTACATATGCTTTTGAAATCCCGTCCTACTCATGAAGAAGCTGTAAACAAACATCTTATTGTCAAATTATAAACAGTCTGGCTGGGCCGAAATGCCACCCGTTGGATTGGGGAAAGTTGAGTAACATGTGTTTGCGCTTCCTTTAAGGCTTCTTTCCGCAGTCCGATTGTTTGTTAACAGTTTTTTCAAAACAGCAATAACAGAAATATTAGCTAACAAAAGTTATTACCTGAAAATTCGCAGAAACACAACAATTAGATGTGAAATTGAAAAACTAAATGCCTAGAAATAAAGTGGTCAATCAGCTTGAAAATTCGAGAATATACTTTTGGGGCTAAGACGATCTCAAGGCGGGAAAAAATAAATATATACTAAGATAAACTGAGTGTAATTAATGTTGATTTTACCTTCCAGTCTGATTTCCTCTTTTTCCTCATTTAAGTTTAGAAGTTATACCAGGCCAGCTCTTTCACCAACTTTATTGGTATCAGCTAACCTTTGTACTAACCTTATATTTATTTGGGCTATTTCTTTTCCTCCACTTTTCGTCCAAATGTTTCACAACAGTCTCTGCGACTTTTTCTGGTGTTTGATCAGGAACTATTCGGATAGAAAATTTCCCAATAACTTTTCGGGGGATGACTGTTTTTGATCCTTCCTCTGAGAAAGCACCCTGGATACCATGCATAGACAGAGATGGATATCTCCACCTATGCATTAACAACTTGACCTAGAAACATAAAAAACCCTTATTTGGCTTTATTATACTATGCGATAATTTTAGACACCTAAATTATAACTAAAGACAAAAGGTAAAAAGTATAACGGGCAAAAACTCTCCAGAAAAGAACATAAGATCGATGGAAGTCGGTATAGGGCTCGTTTGTCACACTTTCAGCCCTGAGTGTCACCACGGCTCTACAACCCACCCCGTCGGAATTTTAATATTTTTGTTAAGACGGTCGGAAAGCATGTAGCTCTAGAGAAAGCTTAGCTTTAAGGAAAAGGGTGTCAAATTACACAAATAACCGATTTAAAATAGAGGCTTCACAGATAAATTTTTCATAATCAAGATAGTAGTATTGATTAATAAGAGGAACACGTCTCCATGTTCTGTTTATTTGCTTATATATTTTCTTGACAACTTTGAATAAAAGGGATCGTCAATAAAAACTTCAGAGGGGGTTCATCTGAAGTTCGAGTTCGAGTGAAAGTTCGAGTGCCCTTTTTAAGTATCAAAAAGAATTGGAGGGCAAAGCTTCTATTCTGAGTTTTTTTTTCTCCATTAGACGGGATCAAAATTTTCAAATAGGCATTTTCTCTCAGCTGAAAAGTCGAATGATTATGCCTCCGGGTTCGACAAAGTCTGGTCACAGAGGATCTCAGGTCTTTGTGGGAGTGGTGATCAGAAAATGGCCGAAAAACTTGGTTTTTAAATCTTCTTGCTTATCAATATTATTTCAACTACTAAACAAATTGCTTCAAATATCACTAACGTTCACAAGAAAAGTTTTGTTGAGTAAATAATCAAATCGAAAACGTATTTATTTTACGAAACAGTTTTTTTGTGTTGCATTGATTATTATTGTGATATTAATTTTGGTGTTTTTGATGTTTTGACACTGTTTCAGATGCATATCGTTTCAGTAAAGCGTAGACGAGATCCAGCCTTTAGTGAATCGGGAGGGGGGCTGTAGTGCAACTCTTATCTCTAGCAACTTTTATTAAAAAGCCTAAATTATTATTAATTGATTTTTCTATTAATGTGAGAACAGATAAAAAAAAAAAAAAAAAAAAAGCTACTCAATATCCATATTGTTTTCAGCAAAGTACAAATGGCACATTAGTCTTCAGAGAGTTTGAGGAGACGGGTAACCATGATTTTAATTTCTTTTCGTTTTAAGTGTGACACATGATACGGCTTCACTTCTCCACGAGTTCTAGTATTGTTCTTTTCCTTCCCTTGGATTTTTTTGGGGGAGGGGGGGAAATGTTTTTAAATCAATTACAAAACTATGAACATATGATACTTATTGTAATGAGGTGATACACAGATTGTAACACTAGGAGGACCTAAAGCCTAGCTCTAGAATCAAAATTCGACGTACCCTCTGGGACCAATTTGGCATTGGGCGAAAATTGACATAGGGAAATAAAGGTAAATTGTAAAAATATTTTGATGTCTGGGGTAGAGAGGTGTGGTCAAATCCACCCCTCCCCCCTGTGCAGAGGCAAGGTATGAAGCCCTGCTCCAGATTCTTCCATGCTGATATCTAGGTCGGCCTTCTAAAATCAAAATACATCCCCTAATTTTTGTATTTGCATCTAAGATTTCATAAAAACTGAATACAACTGAAATCAATCCTGCTTATCTCAACTATCAATTCGACTTCGTGAAACTAAACAATTTAAATTTTGCCACAAATGACTACAGTAAGATTGAAATGAAATGCAATCTATTCATTATCTAAACATTTTGAACGCATTTTTCACGAGCAAATTATGGATTCTGATTTATTTTTTGGTACTACACTTTATAATGCTTTGTTTATTTTCCTTTTTTTAAGAAAAATCCAATTTAGATCTTTCTTTGCTTCACTTAATCAAGAGCGCCGGAAACTACTAAAATTTGGATCCTCTGCGATTTAACACGGGAAGATTAACACAGAATTACCCTGGTACCTGGAAATACAGGTATGCTGCATATTTGTCTGCACATTGCATAACAGCGGTTTATGGTAGCCTTAAGAAAGGAACAAAATCGCAAAATGGTAGATACCAATGGTGATTTATGAGTTTGATACTATCACTAGTTTCAACTCTAGTAAGTTTCCATTGCTCTTTGCACTCAATTCTGTAAAAGTAAACTGGGAGCTTAGAACACAGGGTTGTCGCCACCCATCAGACTTAATAATGAAACCTAAAAACTTTAAAAATTACATTCTTTGTCCAAAATATAAAAAAAAAAGTTTCCATCCTCTGTACCAACTCTGCAATAGATTTGTCGTTACTTGAAAGTTCGAGCATCCCAATTTTTAGGTTAATTCCTTGGGCAAGATCATTGAATGAAAGAAGTGTCAAAACACCATTGGAAGTTTCGTATGAAAGACAGGCAAGCGTACAGGCTCTATTCTGCGTATTTCAGTGTTGATACTGTTTGAGCAAAGTTCCATGAGGATGAGTTTGAGTGAGGTATAGTTGCATGACGTAAAGTAGAAATATGTTCAACCGGTATGAGGTTGACTTGCATAAGGGTAAAAAAATGGGGCTGATCTGAACGAGGTTGAGTTGTATGAACACTATCTCCAGTAAAGGTGTTCTAAATTTAAATTTGCACGCAGCCAACGCTTTAGAGGGCATTGAAGATTTTGTAAGGAAAAATGGTTTGATTCATCCCATCAAAAGGATGTACTTTCATGTGTGCATCAGGCACGTCCTTAGGGACAGGGAGGCAGCTTTTTTGGCCGTATCTCCGGGAAATGTTGAAATTTTTATGATTTTTCATAATTTTAGATTAATTTGCCAATTAATTGCTTTTCGCAGAATTAAACTTTACCTTAAACCACTTACTGCGTACTTTCTTGAACCATATAATAAGAATTTTTACTAGTTTATCATCATTTTCCTAGGACCTTCAAGTAGTATGGCCATTTCAAACCCAGGAAGCACACCTTATTTGGGCTCTAAAGATTACCTATACTACAGACTGCAGACATTATATGGGTACTAAAGGTTGCCTATACTACACACTCTACGCCTAAGGTTTGTCCTACTTTAATGTCACATAGACATAACTTGAAAACCATTTTTTGATTTGAATTCAAGTCGTACTATATAATGAGCGATTGTAAAGAATATCCTACGTCGGATAGAGCAATGCACATTTAATATAATGCTGAATTTTATTGAAAATTCTGCTTATTATTAATCTGCTTCTAACACCTTTTTTCGTTCATTAGCAGTCATCATAAGTCTTTTGATAAAAAGACGTCTGATGATAAAAAACATAAATAAAACATGGTTAAACATTAATAGAACATAAAAATAATTTGAATGACTACGAATATATTTAATAAAGGACAAAAAAGTTTTTGTTTTCTATTCGTAATAGTCGAATCATTGCCAAAGTCTAAATGATGCTATATTTTTCACATATTTGTCAAAGCATTTAGAGGGAAGGGCTAGCGACAGAGTACCTACAAAGTGAACCAAGTCACACTCTACATCGAGATCATAGGATTCGCGATAACAATTGTTAAAATTAAGGCCCTTTTACCACCACCGATATTGGTCCTCAACACATCGCTCCATACTCTAAAGTTAACCAATTCTTTAAGAATTTAAGAATAACCAATTCTTTAAGAACGAGTCCCCAAACATAAGGGGGGGGGGGTTTAATTGGAATAAGAAGCTTTATTCAAATTACTTAAAAACTTGAGTGTAAAGAACAATGTGTTGAGGATGAGGCAATCCCTTTATACAGGTAATACTTTCTGTTCGTTTTAAGTTTTAATGTTGCTCCTTACTTTCAGTTAAAAAACTATACTTTTTTATTTAATATCTGATCGTTTTTAAAAATCCCAGGAAATGTGGTCCCCACCTCCTCGGAGAAATGCCCACGGATATATCGTTTAGACAATTCAATCATGGTGAAAACTGGGGAAAATTGGCCAGAGCTGCAGAGACAAGTCGAAAGGATTTATTTCACACAGTATGAATTTACTGGTAAGTGGAAAAGCAAAAATATTGTTTTGGGTTGTAAGACTGTAGTAAAATTCGAGCAATTAAGCATAATTTAATACAGCACAAAATGGAAAAAATTTTGTGCTAAAAAAAAGAACAAAAACAAATAAAACATCGTTAAACACTAATAAAGTTAGAAAATAGTTTAAATGAAACACCAATCGTAAAAACAAATCTTAATAAAACAATGATTTTGAACTTAGAATTATTTTTGGTACATTATATTAATATCCACTTGGAATTACCAGTCACTATTATCCAATCATTGAGATAAGAACATAGACAATGAATTTTCAGAAATAATATTTTCTTTCATTGACAAAAAAAATTAATCTTTGGTTAGATTGACAAAAACGACTTCATTATCAACGTCTTCGAATATTATTATTATATATTATATAATTTAGAATAAACTCTAAAAAATTGAATTTTTTTACCAATAGCTACATCAAAAGAATCGCATTTTAATCACACCATCAGATTCAGCGTATCAGAGAACCCTACTGTTGAAGTTTCAAGCTCCTATCTGCAAAAATGTGGAATTTTATATTTTTTGCCAGAAGGCAGATCACGGATGCATGTTTATTTGTTTGTTTGTTTTTTTTTCCCAGGGGTGATCGTATCGACCCAGTTGTCCTAGAATGTTGCGAGAGGGCTCATTCTAACGGAAATGAAAAGTTCTAGTGCCCTTTTTAAGTGACCAAAAAAATTGGAGGGCACCTAGGCCCCCTCCCACGCTAATTGTTTTCCCAAAGTCAACGGATCAAAATTCTGAGATAGCCATTTTATTCAACGTAGTCAAAAAACCTTATAACTATGTCTTTGGGGACGACTTACTCCCCCACAGTCCCCGTGGGAGGGGTTAAAAGTTCAAAACTTTGACCAGTGCTTACATATAGTAATGGTTATTGGGAAGTGTAAAGGCGTTTTCAGGAGGATTTTTTGGTTGGAGGCAGGGGTTGAGAAGAGGGGGATATGCTGGGGGAACTTTCCATCGAGGAATTTGTCATGGGGAAAGAAAATTTCCACGAAGGGAGCGCAGGATTTACTAGCATTACTTAAAAAAAAATTGAAAAAAATAAATATGAAAAAGTTTTTTTCAGCTTGAAATAAGCAGCAGCATTAAAACTTAAAACGAACAGAAATTATTACCCATATGAGGGGCTCACCTCCTCCTAATACCTCGCTCTTTACGCTAAAGTATTTTTAGTAATTTCAACTATTTATTCTGCGGCTTTTGTGATTCAGGGGTCATTCTTAATGAATTGGGACAAAATTTAAGCTTTAGTGTAAAGAGCGAGGTACTGACGGGGGGGGGGGGGGCGAACCCCCTCATATATGTAATAAAACATGAGAATACAAAATTTCTTTACGTAAGCTAATTTATACGTTACGTATATCTTTTACTTATAAAAAGATTCGTAAAAAATTAAAACTTCTAGTTGCCTTTTTAATTAACCGGAAATCGGAGGGCAAATAAGCTTCCTCCCCCGCTATTTTTTCCTCAAAATCATTCGATCAAAATTATGAGAAAGCAATTTAGCCAAAAAAAATAAATATACAAATTTTAATTATTCCTCTGCGGAGAGCCAAAATCAAAACATGCATTGATTCAAAAACGTTCAGAAATTAAATAAAAAAAACAAGTTTTTTAAATGAAAGTAAGGAGCGACATTAAAACTTAAAACGAACAGAAATTACTCCGTATATGAAAGGGGCTTTTCCTTCTCAACGCCCCGCTCTTTACGCTAAAGTTTTTTAATGTTTTAAAATATAGAGTTAAGAGAAAGAGTCAAACTTTAGCGTAAAGAGCGGGGCGTTGAGAAGGAAAAGCCCCTTTCATATACGGAGTAATTTCTGTTCGTTTTAAGTTTTAATGTCGCTCATTACTTTCATTTAAAAAACTTTTTTTATTTATTTAATACAATGGGAAAGAACGACTATGAACGCATTATTATTTACACTAGGAAGTGAAACCAAGAACAAAAGATTTTTGAAAATTCTGTAGGCCAGATTTTATTTTTCTTAATGACATTTTAATACCAGGGAAAAGAATGATTATTTAATGCCTCGCTTTATACTCCAAGAGATGAAACCAGGACCAGAGGACTTTTGAGTCTTATTTTGACTCCATATTTCAATTTTTATAAATTTTGGGTGTAATACAAGCTGAACTTGAAAATTTAAGTGAAACAAAGCATGCTAGTTTAGTAAAACTGTGGTTTGGCCTCAAACAAATTGTTATACCTATCTAGATTTTTTACAAATTTGAGTTTTTTGAGGTTGTATTTGAGGTTATGAGAAAAATATTGATTGAGTAAATACCAGCAAATGTGATTAGATATGTCATTTCTACGCTCTGTTTTGCTGATGTACAAGAGCCTAAAAATTTAAGGTCAAAAGAATTGTCTGGGGCTTAAACCTTTGAGAGAGAGTGAGGCTAGGGAAAGGTTCTAAGACAAATGTGAAAAAAGGGGTCAACCTCAAACAGAACCCCATACAAATGATTATTTCACTATCCGACTAAAAATATGCACTGATTCCAAATCCGAAAAGCTTTCCGCTCCAGCTCTTTCAAACCTTAAACAAACAAAAAATGTGAGCCTCAGCATCAGCTGACCAACTCAAATATATAGAGTCAATTAAAGACATTTCATTTATTTTTGTTGCGATATTTAGTAAAAAATTGTCCATGAAGACAATATCTTACATTAACAATCATTTTTTTTCAAGCGTCAGAGCCTATTGACCGTCTCCAAAACAGGGTCTATTAAAGAAATCTCGGTTATTTTTGTTGTGAGATATAGCATTAAACTTTGCATTAACACGACATGATACCTTGAAAATAGTTTTTCGGCTGACAATCTCAAAAACATAGGAGTCCAGTTAAAGACATTTCTTTTATTTTTTGTCACGAGATTTAGCACAGATTTTGCTTTAAGGGCAATATGCTACCTTAATTTTTCAAGCCTCAGCATCGGCTGACCGTCTCCAAACATAGGGTCATTTATTTTTGTTGCGAGTTTTACCCTTAAATTATACTTTAAGGGAGATAAGATACCTTAAAAATAATTTTTTCAAGCCTTAGCGTCGGCTGACAATCTCAAAAACACAGGAGTACAATTAGACATATCTCTTTTTTTTTGTCCCGAGGTTTACCTTAGCCGACGCTGAGGCTTGTTAAAATGATTATTAATGCAGCATATTACCCTTAAAGGAAAATTTTATGGTAAATCTTGCGATATAATAAATGATATGTCTTTAATTGGTCTCCAATGTTTTTGTTATTCATTTGACCGGAGTCTCTTCAATTTTAGGAGCCTTGATTTTTATTACTACTGACGGCCGATGCTGAGGCTTGAAAAATGATTTTAAGGTAGCATATCACCCTTAAAACTACAATTTTATGGTAAATCTTACAACAATAATAAAAGAGATGCCTTTAATTGGACTATGATTTGAAGACAATTAGTCGATGCTGATACTTCAAAATGATTTTTAATGTAGTATATTACCTTAATGTAAATATTTATGCTAAATCTCACAACAAAAATAAAAGAGATGTCTTTAATGGACCCTATTTTTGAGACGGTCAACCGACGCTGAGGCTTGAAAAAAAAAGATTTTTAAGGTAGCATATCACTTTACTGCTAATTTTATGAAAAGTTTCACAAGAAAAATAAATGAAATGTCGTTAATGAGCCCTATGTTTTTGAGACGGTCAGCCGATGCTGAGGCTTACAAATGATCTTTTTTAAGGTAGCATATAGCCTTAAAGAAAAATATACGCTAAATCTCGCAACAAAAAAAGAAATGTTTTTAATGGACTCTATGTCTTTGAAATGTTTCCGCCAGTGCTGAAAGTCAGAAACTAAAACACTCGGAATTTATTAATTATTTTGAGTTTGGTGCGTTTAACGCTGATTTTATAAAATATTCTAGTATGATTCTCAAGACAATGGATCTTATTTTGATAGATTTAATTATTAGGGATGGTTTATATATAATGACTATATCTAAATTGTAATAGTTGTTAGGACGCACAACTTTGGGAGAAATTGTCTTTGCATGTTCATATTTGGTACATTTAAGCTAGAACTATCGTGAACTAATATTTCCTTACACTTAACGGTACGTCAAAATATGGAGTATACAGTAAAGAATTTTAACAAACATAAATAGTTGATAAATTGATTGCCACAATGACAGGTAATAGAAGAGTTTTAAGAGAAGGTAAGATATTTTTTCCTCAAATTAGTACAATTTATACAATACAAATACCTTTTATGAGTTTTTTCCTATAATTTGATAAAGCGAGATTTCCTCAAGTACAAAAAAGAAAAGAAAAAGAATTCCTTAACCCAATCCACTCCCCCTTAAACATACGAGAATCTGAGATATGTTTGTTTTACTAAATTCTATACGTTGTGTGCTTCTGAAGAATTCTTCAGAAAACTGAAATTAAGTAGATTTCAGTTTTGGCTTTAGTAGATCGTAAATTGAAAATAAAGGTAGTCCCGGAAAAAACCTTTTATGAGATTTTTCTTATGATTTGATATAGCGAGACTTCCTCAAAGTGCAAAAAGAAAAAAATATCAGAATTCCTTAACCCTACCTCACTCCCCCATTAAACCTACCAAAATCCAAGATAATATGTATTTATAAAATTCAATACGTTGTGTCTTTCTGGAGAATGCTTCAGAAATCTGAAATTAAGCAAATTCAGTCCTACTACTTTCGCTCTTAGACTATATTAGATCGCGAATTAAAAAATTCAATCCTAAAAAACACCTTTTACGAGGTTTTCTTCTGCAAAAAGAAAAAAATTAAGAATCCCCGCTCCACTCCCCCAGGAAAAAATTGACAAAAATCGAAAATGGAATCAAAAATGTGTGGGGAAATGCTTTAGCCTTCAAATTGGGTTGTCGTATGCCTTGTCTCACTTAAATATTCAAGTTAAATATATAAAAAAAAATATATTTTAGGAGATGCTATCGCGTTCAAGTTGAGTTGCCGTACACTTTTTCCCACTTAAACATTGAAGTTCAATCTATATTGCGCACTAAATTGACAAAAAATCAAAAATGACATCAAATGAATTCTAGAAAATGCTATAACGTCTAAATTTGGCTGACGTACGCTTTGTCTCACTTAAACATTCAAGTTCAATCTGTATTGGACAAACAATTGATAAAAATCGAAAAATGGAATCAAAATGAAATTTAGGAAAATGCTATAACGTTTAAACTTGGCTGACACATGCTTAGTCTCACTTAGATATTCGGGTTCAATTTATATTGCACACAAAATTGATAAAAAACGAAAATGGAATCAAAAGAATTTTAGGAAAATACTAAAACGTTCAAATTTGGTTGACACACGCTTTGTCTTACTTAAATATTTAAGTTCAGACTGTATTGCACACAAAATTGCTAAAAATCGAAAATGGATCAGTGAGGTATTCAATTGTCGTTATTTCCATGGTATTAGAATGTCATTAAGAAAAATAAAATTCTGGCCATTGAAAATCTAAAAAGTTCTCTGGTCTTGGTTTCACCCCTTTTTATATACAGCGAGGCATTCAGTACTAATTCATTCCCCCGGTATTAGAATGTCATTAAGAAAAATAAACTCTGGCTTATGAAAAATCTCGAGAATCTTCTATTCTTGGTTTTACCTCTTAGCGTAAACAACAGTGCATTCAATAGTCGTTCTTTCCCATTGTATAATATGAAAAAAACTTCGTTTTCTTAAAGAGTTAAAGAGGCTGCGTCCCAAAGTCGAACCTTAAAACGTACAGGAATTAGAAGAGACAGTTGGGGGGCTGGCGCCCCCCAAACCCCCAGCTTTTAAAGACTCTTTTGTACAGGTTTTTTGTTTTTTTGCTAACCCCCCGCTCTTGGCTTCGGAAAGGCCCTCTTTTAATTAACAAAAAATTGAAATGAATGAATAATGGAATAACTTCGAAAAATGTTAAACACAAGAGGACAGGAGAACCATTGCACCGAAACTAGTAATTAGTAACAATGAAGTCCCCCCACAAAAAAAACCTGTACAAAAGAGTCTTTAAAAGCTGGGGGTTTGGGGGGCGCCAGCCCCCCAACTGCCTCTTCTAATTCCTGTACGTTTTAAGGTTCGACTTTGGGACGCAGCCTCTTTAACTCTTTAAGAAAACGAAGTTTTTTTCATATTATTTCTGTACGTTTTTCTACAATCCATGGTGGATGTAATTTAATAATTCATGTACTCCTCGTAGAGGAATTAGGAGAGGAAGTTGGGTGGCTGCCGCCCCCCAACCCCCCCGCTTTTAAATCATTGTTGCTCATAAGAAGCTAATATTCTGTTATCTCTCAAATGATAAGCTGTCCAGGTGTTATCAAAATTTTTTGATGTTGTGAAAAAAAACCGCCCGTAAGGGTACTGAACCCTTGACCCGAGGATTAAAAAAGTCTCACGCTCTACCAACTGAGCTAATAACTTGCATGTGTGTAAATATAACTTCTCAATAACTTTTAAAAATTTCAAATTAACATGGGCTCTTATGGAGAGAAATCCGTTAATTAATAGCTAATGCGTGGTTTCTGGAAAACAGGGAAGGAGTTATCGGATCGAGCTGAAATTTCGCGGATAAGCTCCTGGGCCGTAGGGGACCTTAACTTGTGAATTTCAGCCCGATCGGACAACGTTAAAAGGGGGGGGGGTTGGAGGGTCGAAACTTTCGGGGGGTTAAGATTTTCCTACGAAACTTTCCAGGAAAATTACTCGGAGAATTCCGCATCGAATGAGTCTTCGTACACCCAGATCCGATGTCGGATGTGACCTGTAGGCGTCTAGGAAAAAAAAGTAAATGAATTTTAAGTGGCTATGCGTGGTTTCTGGAAAACAGGGAAGGAGTTATCGGATCAAGCTGAAATTTCGCGGATAAGCTCCTGGGCCCTAGGGGACCTTAACTTGTGAATTTCAGCCCGATCAGACAACGTTAAAGGGGGGCTTGGGTTGACTGGTCGAAACTTTCGGCCAGATTTTCCCCATGAAGGAAAAGTTGGAGGGGGATGAAATTTTGCAGGTTTCTTAGTTGGAGCTCGGGCTACGAAATGCATCCCTCCCCATCCCTCTGCGACCACTGGAACCGAAGATCGCTTAACATTGTCGTGTGTCGCCTCTTTATAGAGGCACGAGTGTGCCTCCTTGATTAGAATGTCATTGAGAAGAATAAAACCGTAGCCTATGACCCTCCTAGGGAAGCTAAAAAAATTGGATGCTTGATTTTCCATATAAGTGTAAGCAATATGTGCCATTGAAAATATGTTGATTGATGGGTTCTTGAATTCATAGACTTATGCATATACTATGTTTAGCAATGAAAATAACTATTATTACATTTTCGGATATCCCAGCGATTCGTAGAAGATTGAAAGTGAGCATGCTTCCAATCATACCGAAGCGAGTTGTGATATTCGAAGACATTGATCATGAAGTTGTTTTTGCTAAGTCAGTGATTTACATCAGTATAACGAAACATTATTTTTTTTTTTAATGAAATAAAATTTCATTTCTGAAAACTCATTGTCTATGTTCATATCTCAATGGTTGGATGCCAGGGACTGGTAATTCTAATTTGAAATTAATATAATGTACCGAAAAAATAATGCCAAGTTCAAAATCGCTGTTTTATTACGAGTGGCCTTTCATTTAAATTATTTTGTATGTTTTATTAATGTTTAACGTGGTTTTATTTGATTTTTTATCTTTCTATTTTGTGCTGCATTTATCCTTAATTACTCAAATGTTACTACAGTCACATAATCTAAAACGATCTTTTTGCTTTTAAAGTAACCAGTAAATTCATGTTGTGTGATACCCCTCTTGACTTGCCTCTGCAGCTCTTACCATTTTTCCCCAATTTTCGCCAGGATTGAATTGTCTAAAGGATATATCCACGGGGTGGGTATTCCTCCGAGGAGATGGGGACCATATTTCCTGGGATTATTTAAAAACGATCAGATATTAAATTAAAAAGATAAGTTTTTAAACTGAAAGTAAGGAGCAACATTAAAACTTAAAACGAACAGAAAGTGTTATATATATGAAGGGGTTGCCTCCGCCTCAACACATCGCTCTTTAGGCTAAAGTTTTTAAGTACTTTTAAATAAAGCTTTTTGTTCCAATTAAACGACCCTTGTGTTTTGGGAGTCGTTCTTTAAAAATTGAGACAAAATTCAAACTTTAGCGCAAGGAGCTATGTGTTGAGCACCATCACTGGTGGTATATATGCATTGATAAAAAGGATTTAGTTCTTCGACAATAATTATCATGAACCGTATGATTTCGATATAGAGGGTAGCTTGGTTCATTTTGTACGTACTTACTCGCTAGCCCTTCCCCCTAAATATCTTTATAAATATAAAAAAAATATAGCACGACAGAAACTTTGGTAACAATTCGACTATTACTAAAGGAAAATAAAAACCAAGTGTTTTATTAAATATATTCGTATTCATTTAAATTGTTTTCTATATTCTATTGATGTTCAACGATTTTTTATTATTATTTAGCTTTTTTTATTATCTAGTAAGGATATATCTTTAGATGATATTTCATATGTAACAAACGATGGCTATATTGAGATATGGCGTAAAAATGGCATATGTCACTTTTATATGATCAAAAGACATGTGTTGACTGCTAATGATCGAG
Source organism: Artemia franciscana (assembly GCF_032884065.1). Lineage (NCBI taxonomy): Eukaryota > Metazoa > Arthropoda > Branchiopoda > Anostraca > Artemiidae > Artemia > Artemia franciscana. The sequence goes on along the minus strand of NC_088865.1, from coordinate 26,168,474 downwards.
AAGAAATGGAAAAGCAGAACATTAATAAATAAAACGATATACATTATTATAACTATTTAATAGAATTCAGCATTATATTGAATGTGCATTGATAATTTCGACGTAAGATATTCTTTACAATCGCTAATTAAATAGTACGACTTGAATTCAAATAAAGACACGCTTTTCAAGTTCTTTCTAACTGACATTTAAGTAGGAAAAGCCTCAGGCGTAGAGTCTGTAGTTTTGGCAAGCTTTAGTACCCAAATAAGGTGTGCAGTCTGTAATATCGGTAATCGAAATAGCCCAAATAAGGTATGCTATCCGCGTCTGGAATGGCCATATTACATAGGACACTTATTATAGCTAATCAAAACATTTTCTTCCTTGTGTGAAGTTTGTCATCGGACTTTCCTGAATTTTGAGTCTCGTTTCATTCTTCTATTCTGACCATAGCTACTATTAATTTTGTACTCACTTCGAGGATAGTTTCTATTAAATTATTGTGACTACGGTAAATACCGCCGCGCTATTGCAACATCACTCCACCTCCTACAAAGACTATGACAAATGCAACTGCTGCAACTATTATGCCAAATAAGACTAACGCGACTACTACTATGACGACAAACGACTGTAGCTACTACTGAAATTTGTAAAAAAAAAACTGTGACTTAAGTGTCATTCCATTTTTAATGAAAAATAAGCGTATATTAGCACTCGTTATTTCTTATCCTAGAAAAAACTTCCTGGTACAATGGCATTTGCAGTTCCACTATTTAGAAGTAAACTTATTTTCATGTTTATTTTTATTCTTTAAAAAAAAATTTATTGAAATTTAGAAGATATTGGCAAGTAAGTAAGCAGTTTATTCATAAGCTAGCGAGTGTTTGGACGACAGGCATAACAAAAGTATACTCTCTTGTGAGCACCGGTAGCCAACTGATTCGCTGGCAAACTAGTTATACAATGGAAAAATACTTGCTCCGGGTTAAAGATAGCTGTCATATAGTTTTTTTTGTTCATTGACCTACAAACACTGAAAAAAAAATTTAAGTACCTTGTCTTCGTTGTGCAGTAATTTCTCAGCCCCAATATCACGTCGATACACTGGTACATCAAAGGTTATGTTTTTGTACAAGTCTTCTTCGGCCTCTGTCAAAGGTCTCACGTCTTGCATAATTTCAGGAATAAGGATTGACCCATTAACATCTACCAAATTATCCATCATGTAGATCAAATCGGCCATTGCTTCGTGACTAAAGTTAAATTACTCCTTGATTATTTGGTTTATTTTATTCGAGTCAAAATAAGGACACGAGTGAAAAGCTTGAACTAAAATATTTATCTAATGATTTCTAGTTACAAAATATTGTGCAAATACAGTGCGACTTAATATTCTAACTTTTTTTTATCCTTATGAAAATTTTTAACTCAAGGAAAAGCATGCGCGGGCTGAAAGGTACGCTACAATAATCGTATGACAAACTTGGAAATAGAAAAAAATCATTATATAATCACGAGGATTGACATACACTATAAACACCCCAAAACTATATCGTCCAAGCAAAGCAAGGACCTGAAGGCCCGAGCGGTAGAGGGACGCAAAAAAGCGAGGAAAGAATACGGAAGGATAGAAACATGCAAATTGACATAAATGATAAGTTCATAACCACGAACATTCACACAGCCTATAAAAAACTGAAAAGTAAATTAATAAAACAAAAAGATGGTGATGTGATAAAGAGTGGACAAGAGGTGGAGGTTCAAGCTGCCAGCCGCATTGCGTGGAAAGAGACAAGGTCAGGTTACATTTGAGAGAGCCGGATGGCTCAGAACTTTTAAAACATTAATATCATTTTCCACGAAGGCCTACTATTCTTTTCAATTTTACAACTAGTTCATAAAATCGAAAGTAATTAGTTTCTTAATCAAATAATATATGCAACACGTAATTCATTCATTCAAAGGCATGCGAAGGGTATTCGAAGGGCATGCGAAGGTATATGCAAATTTAATCATAAAGGTATTCTACTCAAATTTGTCATTGCTTTTTGTTTTACTTCTTAATTCAAAAATCTAGAATTTCTTTTTATACCGCGCTCATCTAGGAATTAGATTTTTAGCTTCCACTTTTCACTAAATAATACTTGGTATTTTACAAAAACTAAAGAATACCGAACACAAATAGAGATAGAAGGGAACTGAGCGTATAAAGAGGGCAATAACTATAAATGTAAATCAAAAGAAAAGAATACTGTCAGCGAAAAACGGAACAAAAAAACTTACACACTTCCGCCAAAAACTCCACTGTGTAAATCTTTTGCTGCGCATTCAATTTCGATGAAGAAATAGCATAGCCCCCTCAGTCCGTAAGTGAGAGATGGTTTACTTTTTCCAAGCCAGTAATTATCAGATATACAAACAAAGTCTACATCGCCAAGGAAATCATTTTTCTTTGTAGCAAGGAATTCTTCTAAGCCTTGACTTCCCATTTCCTCCATACCTTCAAAGCAAAACTGAAAGGAAAACCGCAGCTTTATAACAAAGCAAGTAGTTAGCATTTGGTAATACCATCAAATTAAATTCGAAGCCGTATCAGTGGCCATTGTCATAAGCGAGACAATATAAAACGAGGTAAAATGATATCCTAGAAATGGTTCTCACAATCATTGCCAAACTTGCATTTTAAATGCTTGCGGAGCAGTAGCGGTTCGAGGCCCGGGAAGAAGTGGCGGCTACAGGGGGCGGGGAAACCCCCCTGACGTAGTGGTGTATTTGTGGTTAGGACCGTTTAATCTGGTTTGGGACAAAAGTTATTTTTTGTAATTGCTTGTTAATAGTTGAGTTTTAGTAACTTTTTAATTATTAAGACTGTTTCTTTTTGCATATAAGTTTGAAACAAGGTTTCCGTTACTTTGTGCGGTCTCTGTTAGATTTTACTAATGACGCATACCGCCAACATGTATTTATTAAATTTAGGTTTATCAAGGAAATCTGTCCGTATTACAACAAAAGCCAACTGGGAGACGAAAATCTTTCATAATAACAAGGAGGGGAAAGTTAAAACCCTAACTTCCTTAGGCTGCCAAAATTATATTTCAGGATTGTGTAGTCACAACGGCGCGAAAAGCAAAATATTTACTTCTTTTTAGTGTCAAACATTTGTTTTCGAGCTATGGCACCGAGGCGAAAAAATTGATATCATTACTTTTTTTTTGGCTGTCTGTTTTAGTTTTTGAGTTTGCTTTTTTAGTGAAGCGGGGAGTTTTTCGCATCAGTTGTTTTTAGATGATTTGTATAACAAAAAGCAAATGTATGAGAAGTGTAAAAATTACTAATTTAAGTTTTGGATTTTGGTGAGCAAATTGTGGCCACTTTACTGCCTATTTTCGTCTAATTAAAGGCTCTGCATTATATGACATATCACCTCCTCTGATCATCCTAAAAGATTAAAATAAAGGTAAAACCCTTTAGAACCTTAATAAAGGTTCGTACAAGTATATAAATAAACTAAATATACGAGTCGAAATACTCCTTCAAAGTTCGGAGTAATCATTTAAGAGAATAGATTTTCGAAAAATTGTTTATAAAAGAAGGCAAATAATTATGTGTTGATTTTTTTTTATCTAGCTGGTAAAGAGTGGTCTCCGAATAATCAGCTTGAATCAGTGGAATGGTATACTTTTTTTCATAATTATTTGTTTTTAAGGCGTATTTTGACTCATATACTCAGTCTGAAGCACATACCTACATGTATCTTTATTAGAATTCGTATTTTTCTGACGATTTTGGTCTTTATTCGAATATTTTAGGATGAATAGAAGAGAAAATACTAACGAAGATCTCCAACATATATTAACAAAACTAGTATTTAATGTTTAATATAACTTTTACGAACAAATCTTGCTCACTAGGGGGTGGGTCAGCCAGATACTGTGGGGTCGTGAATATGTGTAATCTTGGCTCAAAGAGACGAGGTATTTTCATTAAAAGCCCCAATAATATCTCCTTATAGGGGTTAAATTTGTCTCTAATCACAACCACCCACTCTGGAGTTGATTGGTAGAATCGCCGCCTTTCTTTAATTCATGTTTTTTTTACTTATATTTTATCCTTTATAAGCTTTTTTCATGTTTTTTTTCCGTTTTTGAGTTTGAATTGCCTTTTTCTGTGTTTTAATACTACTTTTAAGTTTGTTTTTAATAATAAAATTTTTACTCACAAAATCTGTGTTCTTTAGATTGATTGATCCAGAATAAAAGTTCGATACTTAATCACTTAAATAATGAAATATCTAAGGCCGATGCTATGTAACATCGGCTATGTATTTTAACCTGTCTAAGTCATGTTAGAGCATTAATAGAATGTAGCAAGCAGGTTCACCTAATATAGCAAAAATCAATAGCTTTGCTGGATAGTTACGCGGCCCGGAGATAATGGTTGGGAAACACGCAAACCATAGGTTTTTCGATACGTTTCTTTTATAAAGTATTTCCCAAATAATAATAATAGAATGGTTATCTCGGTTAACCCCTGCCGAATCATAATTCCCTTGTTTTTTATTCATTTTTCTCCAAAACATTTTTTCAAGACATTTCTAAGGTATTTTTCTTCACGACGTTTCAGGATCTTTCAAGACATCCCAAGAAATTTTTTTTAATATTTTTCTTCAAGATCTTTTTTGTTCATTATTTCTTTATGTCTTACCTAATAGTTTCTCTGCTTCCTTAAAAGCCTATTAAGGCAAGGTTGGAAAAATCTTCAGGGCCCGCTAGTGGGGGACCTTTAAGACGCCACACCCTAACGAGCAATTCCAACGGAACCCCTAGCATACAATTTTATCGGGGGCCCTAACCACCGGGAACCCTAGCAAGCATTTCAACCGGGTGATCTAGAATCCAATTTCATCGGGTCCGTAATGTAACCTCTGGGGACCCTAGCACCCACTTCAAACGGAAGCCCTAGCGTCTATTTCCATCAAGGGTAGCAGTTCATTCCAACGGAGACCTAGCATCCAATTTCACTGGTACCCCATAACCTAAACTAAACAACAGTGCCCTAGCATCCAATTCAACCGGGCCCCTAGCAAGCAATTTCAACGAGGAGCCATAACGACCAATTTCCCCTACAAGGCTTTCTTCAAGAAGTTCCAAGATTTATGTGGTTGTTATGTAATAAGGGAATGTTTGCTTATGTTAAGAATGACGCATTCTAACGTGACTTGTTTCTTCAGGCCCCATGGAGAATACCCGCATGTAACAGTGAAAGACACACACAGGGGTGTTGCATAATACTTTCAGAGATTTTTTAATGGATTTTCTCAGGGTTTGTGTTCCACAGCTTTTATGTCCACATTAAGATTCAAAAGGGGCTTCCCCTCAATGAGACTGAGCTTTGGATATCTGGACCAAGAAAATCTTAATCTGAATCCTGATCAGAAATCCTGATTTGGTTGGGCCCCCCTGAAGGTTTCCCTCACACCCTTAAGTTTTTTGAGCATAATATCCATAAAAAAACATCCCCTATAGCGTTACACGCGCCTGCGTCTCTTGGAAGACATCCCTCATTACGTAACATACACCTGCATTTCGAAACAGTTTAAGAACACCTGCATCTTGAGAGGATCATCGTTCAGCTTAAATCATTAAAGGATAGAAAGGAGTAGTGGCTATGTGTGTCGTCAAAACCATCTTGGGTAATACTACTAATTATTTTCACGATTTTCCAGGAGAATTGTTCAAAAATAATTTTTTTTATAGGGACCCCTTCCCCTCTCCCTCTCACGCTGGAAGATGCTAAGGGGGGTGTGCCCTCTGCTTCTGGCAAACAGGAAGACGTTGAGCAATATTTACGAATAAATCGTAGTAGAAACAAAGTCCTTAATAATTCTCGCCCTCTATCCCTGCAAAATTTACTGGTACTGCACGTTATACCACATCTCCCCCCTTATTGTGCGCCAAAGCATATGCATGTAGCCTTTTATGTTACACTTAAAATATTCCCCAAATAAGAGGGGGGTATTTTCCCCATCACCCATGTTACAAACTTTGTCCAAAAAACACTCCTTGAAATCATAGAAGACTGTAGATCCAATTGCACCATCCTCCTCCCCAAATCCTCTTTTATATTTATTTGTAAGCTCATTGAAAGTTATAAGTTTTTGGACTTAAAAAATGCACTTTTTGAGACCTCAGACTCCCCCCTCCCACAACACAGACACACAAAGATTCACTGGCCCTCCTCCTTAAGAGCTAATGCGTAATAATACATCACTGTATATAATTTTGTGAAGCCTTAAACGACTCACATCTGGCAAACGAAGCAAAAATCCCACCCCTCTCCCGAACTTCAGGCGTATAAAGACATTGTAGGCTACCTCTTTCGACTCAAAAAGAGGTCCAAAATAAATACACATGAATCAACAAATACATATTTCACAAATTGTGCTTGATTTCCCCCGAAGTTGACACTTATTGGTGTTACAATAAAAATATTCCTTGGAAATGGTTCTTGGAACTATGAAAGACTTTAGATCAAATTTCACCATCCTCCTCCCCATACCTTCTTCTATATTTATTTGTGGGCTTCAGTGAAAGTTGGAAGTTTTTGGATATAAAGATGCACTTTTTAAGACTTCAGACCCTCCCCCCACAACACAGACAAAGATTCACTGGCCCTCCTCCATAAGAGCCAATACGTAATTATATATCACTGTATATAATTTTGTGAAGCCTTAAACCAATCACCTCTGGTAAACGAAGCGAAAATCAAGCTTCTCGCCCGGCCTTCAGGCGTGTAAAGACATTGTAGACTACCTCTTTCGACTCAGAAAGTGGTCCAAAACAAATACTAATGAATCAATAAATATATGTTTCACAAATTGGGCTTGATTTTCACTAAAGTTGACACTTATTGGTGTCAATAATTTAAAGCATCCCAAAAAGGATGATTAGATTCATAATGCATATTCGAACTTCATCATGATATATATTAACTAGATCATTTGCATTTTAAGCAATGGAGTAATTGTCCATGTCTGGATTCACCTTCGTCACTAAGTTGTTTACTAGAGACAAGTTTGTCAAAGGGGTGGGGGGGCATAAAAAGAAAATGATAACGATGATATGGTACTTTTAAGGCCGCGTCATGTACTTATGGCGAAAGGTACACATCACCTTTCCCAGCAAAAGCCCAAACAACAATCGATTGTATATATATCTAAAACCAATCTGGCATACCATGACATAATCAAAGAAGAAAATCTTGCAAAATAACGAATATACGGTCAATAGGAAGAAAAAGAAGAACAATCAGATGAATATGACGCTTGAATTAAAAAAGGCGCTCCCAGTATTCAGGAAAGAAAGAACTTAAACCATAGCAGATTTAAAAAAGAAAGAAACGCAAATTTAAATAAGAATATAGTTGCAATGCACAAGCCATTCTATATATTGGTTCAATCTTTTCTTTTTTTTATTCTCTTTTGTCAGATTTATTTATTCTCTAGTATATTTTTATTCATTTCAGTGGGAAGATTTGTCACCAGCCGCGCATAGCACTCCGGGTCGAAGTCAAAGAGTCGTAAGAAATGTGCTAAGCGGACCATTGGTGTGCATGCGAAAAAGTTATTATCTAGTTTTGTTTAAGGTTTCTTCCTTTTTAAGAAATCTATAGCTGATATCCTTCCGTTCTGAACGCTGAGGACGCCTTGCTGTATACAGGCGAATTATTCGTGCTATTGAAGTTCTTGTTCGTTTTACTGCCCATGGACTTGTTGTTTTCGAATATCTTCTTCTTTATTTGTGATAATGAAGTTATAGGGGAAAACATGAATTGGAAAATGCCTGAGGCACTTTCAATTCAAAGCTGAAATACAAGTAAGGATTAAAAACCTCATCGGTGGGTCGTTTAGGATTGAATGTATTAAATAAAAAAAAAAATTAATTATAATTTCTTTTCCTAAAAATACGGTTCTGAAAAATAAAATAGCATGCAATAATATAACTGACGATGATAATTTCATCCACAACATAGTGGCAGTTTTCATACTTATACATTGAAAAACATCAAGGCAGATTGAAGATGAGTGGCCTGCACATCAGTGTGCTGCAGTGCAGCGTTTGAAAATTGCAGTCCCAGTCTTTAGGGCCGTTTGAGCAGGCCAGCGGTCCAACTGTTTTTGTGGAAATTTTGTGTCTGTTTTAAGTTTGACTTTATCATTCAGTCTAATTTTATTCATTTTAGGTTTCATTTATTCATTTACATTAATTTCTATTAATTTTACTAATTTTATGACTTTATTTCGACAAGTAGAAATTGTAACTTCTATACTTTTCTATAAGGTGGGTCAGATGTGCTACTTACTTTGAGATTGACCGGAATATCAATTCCTTTTGCCTGATATGCCTCTACGGCATGGAACCAGCCAAGAACTGGACCTTTATCGTCTGTCGCACCACGACCATACAACTTCCCTTCATCTTCTGTAAGGTTAAATGGCTCATAGTCCCAACCGTCTTCCTAGAAACAAGTGTGGGATAAAAAAAATCCAATACAATACTCGTCACATGGAACGCGCTAATTTTTACCTTGAATATGTATATATAACTATGCCTGTATCAGTTTCTTCAAATGAAAGAAGCTTTAGCAAACTAATGTTAGGCCGCAATTAGGCCGTGATTAAGTGAGCTGATGGAACTCAAAAATCCCATTTTAAAATCCAAAATTTATATTTAAAAAGTACTCATTGTATATAAATATTTATTTATATATATAAATATTTATTGGCGGAAATATACCGCTTTTAATATCAGGCCGTAGCTTCTTGAAGATGCTACAGAATGTTTGCTAGGATTTTGCTCTATTTCCTATAGTTGCTTAGAAATCTTAGAAAATGTCTCGCTCTTTTTCACAAGAGTACTCTATGAAGGATATTGCTTTTAGAAGAAAATCGGTACTATCATGAGCAGAAGACAATAACCTGAAAGATGATTGCAACCATTTTTCTATGAATTTTCCTGTTTTCGAGCAGTCCCATAGAATATCTTCAGCTACCAGAAATTTTTACCAGTCAATTGCCAGAAAGAATCGTTTCAGATCACCAACAACTCCCCTAGAGACCAGATTGACAGGCTATTTCCGCCAATGAAGAAGTGCTATTTGAAGGGATTTTGACAATCGACGGTCTCTAAAGAATTGAGAGACAGAAGGCTACCCTAACTTAGATTTTGAACCTCGATGTTTTCAAGTTCACGTAATCACGACCTTAAACACTATCTTAGAAATAGGATGGCCAATCAGTGATTCATAAATTTTAATATGATCCGCACAGAACATAATACGGCTTCAAAGCTTTCGTATGAAGACGTTATGACGATATTTAGTTCGGCAAAAGCACGGAAGTTTAATTTTAATCTATAAAAAAAATATTGATTGTGCATAATCTAAATTCTACGTGTATAGTGTCATAAATAAAATGTCATTACCTGGAATCTTAGGGTTTTTCTTGAACCTTGTTGCATAAAAAGATATTAACAAATATATTTATTTAAAATAACTAAATCAATGTATTCTTTAGAGAAGTAAAATAACCATAATCTCATACCTAGAATGGGTTTCTTGACTGGGAAGGGGGCAAATGCTATTCTTGCCCCTTGTACTGATAAGTCTAGACCCGTCTCTTGATAGTCATTCACATCAAACGAAACAAGTCTTCAGTCTCTCAACAAAGTTGATTCACAATAACGCTTCATCATTGTAATTTTACTTTTTTTTTACCGAAAACGTTTCAAATTTTGCGGAAGAGATTCAGTTGGAGTCTTTAGCGAAGAAGACGTATAACACCGTAATCCTACTAGTGCCCCGCGCGATACCTATTATGCATGTTTCTAACATTTATCATTTAAAATTCTAAGAAGAACAGCCCAGAGAAATGCCATCCGTTAAAATGTCAGGAAGTGAAGTATTTTCAAACTTAAGGGAAAATTCGTTAGCAGCTTAAAGCGAACATCAGACTTAAAATATCGAATGTCTTTCGTTATTGAGATATTAAATCTGCACCGAAAATCGACGTAGTATTGTTTTTTTCGTCATAGGCAATCAGTCTTCATTTGTCGGAGACTTAAATTATTAGATGTAATTTTTTAAGCCACAGAAACAAAAATATATTCTTATAACTTAGACAAGATACATTGAAACAGAGTAATAATGCATACGAAAAAATCAATGTGAAAACCAAATTTTTTTTACCCGCACTATAATAGATCCTATGTTCATTTTTTTATTTATGATATTTGAAAAATGTCCACAAAACATTGTAGTTGCTTGTTGTAGACATGATGAATTTCATGTAATTTCAAAATTGCTGGTAAAAGAAAATCATTAATGGTTATTTTTTATTAAAAAACAATACACTATGACAGATTGGTTGAATTTGTGTGCAATAATTTAGAAAAACCAATTAACATATCATTTAGCTATACAGCAATATAAAAAAGAAGACAATTCGAAAATGTAGCAAGAGCAAAAAAAGGTAATTTAAAGTTGAAGGGGAATTAAAACGTGAATAATGATATTACTAAACCAAAAAAGAGTTGAAAACTTGAAAAGAGTGACTGAAGAAAAATATAATCAACAAATATGACAATGCAAAAAAATAAAACGATATAATTGAACAAGCTAAAGGAATCGTCGTTCAAAAATGCGAGTGGTGAAAATAAAGTTAAATATGCACACATAATAAGTATGAAACATTATGAAGACATTCTTTACTACTTTCTTTTTTCAGATGACCGACAGTAAATGTTCACCAAAACCAACGGTCCCGATGCATCGAAGAATATGGATTTATGATTAGTTTTTCCGTTAGTGAAAATAGGTCTAATTTTGGAACACCTTTTGGTTTTGTTCTTAATAACGCATGAAGCAAAATAAATGACAAAAATAATTATTGAGTTCAACTTAACATGGACCAAGATTAGTACCATAAAAATTCTGGATTTGGTAGGATGTAAAATTTATGTTCGTCCTTTAAACAGTGTCAAGATGAATATCGCCAAATTACAGCAAAAACAGGACAAAAACATTGATCTAATATCTGATAGAATTTAAGACACATTATAGATTATAACAACTACCAGCTTATATTGGTAGAAATTATGAGTAACTAAAAGTTTTTTTAAGATAAAAAATGTGTTTAAACACTATCAGCAATAATGAGAAACGTTTCTATGGTCTATCTTACCTTATTTGAATTCAGCTGAAGAGTATGTAGACACACTTAAAATATTTGATTGCTTACCATTCCAGTTACCATTCCAGAAACTTAACTTGTATTATGTTGTCTTGTTTAATCCTATAAGAATTTTGAACCTCTGGAAGGATATGATATTCGTGTCCAAGGGATCCTTAAGAGACATGCAAGGAACAGTGGCGTCAGTTTTTGATCTTGGGGCACTTTCCCCTCCTCTATATTGTTTGAAGCACCTTTTTTGGTATTTCCATTAAAATATTAATTCCATTAATCATCATTTTGGGTATCCGAAGCTTATAGGTGATCACATAGTTATGCGACTTTCACCAAACAAAATATACATATGAAAATTCAACCAAGTGGTATTCTCAATACTACAGGTCAAAGGCTTGATGGTTATGCCACCCTCTATCATAAAGAGAAGAATAGTCCCAGCATATAAATATCTCTCTGCAAAATTCAAGAAAAATAAAATGACTACGAAGTTTTCTAGACGTTTTTTTGACAAACTCTCCCAGACTAAGCAATAAAAGGAAGAAAAAACCTCATCCAACCTAGCTGACAGAAAGATATACAGGCAGGATTTACGCATAGGCCCGGGCATGGGGTGCACAGTGTCGAGGAGCGTAAAAATCAAAACGGAGCGATTGTTTTTCTTAATATAAACTGGACTAACGTGATTTATCTTCAAAGTGCCAGTTGCACTTTGCTGTTGCACTGCAAATTCACAGGAAAGTCATCTTAAGTAGTGAGTTAAGTGATCTAAGTGATCTTTTATTTATTTTCTAAATGATCTAAGTGAAACTTTTTTAAAATTCTTCAAGGAGCAGGTGTCTGTTACGTCATAGGAAATTTTCTCCAAGAAATGTAGGTGTCTGTTACGTAATTGGAGCTGAGGCTGAAGTAGTCGTTCGAGACTTTTGCTTCAACATTGAAAAGGAGTTCAGAAGGTCAACATCAAGGGTATTCTTTAGTAATGGATGTTTTTACTCTATTGGATATTGAAGGTGCTAACAATGACAATATTAAACCTAGAGTGCCTAATGCCGCAGTAGAAATTACAAGGGATTGCTGGCTAACCCTAGAATGGAAGGAGATACTTGCGCAATATGTTACATCATTAAGCAAATTCAAATCGGAATAACAGTCTTGCTTTGCACCAAAAGTGAATATATGCAAATACAAAGATTAAAAGACGGATTAAATGCATTAGTGAAATACATTGAAAACAACGATCTAAATCAATCTATAAAAAGGAGTGACTTGGTCACTAGTGAGATCTATTACTTATCTATAATCGATAGTGAGAGTTTCAGGATTATCATGACTGGATTTGAGAAATGAAAAATCATACAGAATCTAGTGACTTTAAAAAAATGTTTGATTCTAGATGATGATTTCCTAGAGATGTCTATTCAAAGGAAAACATTTTCTCAAAGAATGCTTAACGATATAACGGGAAATGAGTCTCAATCTTTGGACTATTGGATGAAAATTATACGTCGTGACACCGATACATTTGCTCAATTTATTGATTTATTAACTGAAACAAAACAAAAAGACATTGTGGTTTTGCTTTTAACCACTACCTAGACGGCCATTTCGCATGACAACAAGAAACAAGTCGACATTAAAAAAATCCTGTCTAAACAAGTTTCGTGACGCAACTTGATCGCTCTTCCTCCTAGAAGACATTCATTTTCTCCAGTCAGTTTCTTTTCGAAAGTGAAACAGTCAATATATAAAAAAATGCATTAAGCATGTCCACTATGTTAGTATACATTGGGCAGCTGGTCATTTGGTGAAAATTGTAGATTTGTTGATGATTATAATGAAAAGTGTAGATTATGCAACCGACGTAAATTGTATAGAGGATACGCAGCGCAAATTAAAGACTGTAATTCCTGTCTTGAAAAGATTTGTGACTCTCATACTAGAGGTTTTCTATGCTCCAATTGTCACTGTGATAAATGTCATCAATCAGAAATTACTAACCCTGGCATGATTGCAAACAACCTCAAACGCACTTCCAGTTTATTTTTAAGAGACTGGTATCGTCGTGGTTTTAAATTATATCGGCCAGAAGAGCCTGGTTTATGCTACAATTGAATAAGTATAAAAAGAGTCTGGCTTATACAAAATTGCTGTGGAAATACCGGCTACTATGGTTACAAACCTATTATATTTTTAATAACTATTATTATATGAACCTATTAATAACCTATTATTATATTATATTTGGTTACAATTCATATGAGAATTTTCTGTGCGACATTGCTTCAAATAAGCAAATGGAAACAGGTGAATTTCATAATATGAATCAGAACAATATTATTGACTTTACGAATATATATAATAAAAATGAAGATGCATTGTATATTAAAAAATGAGACCCTGACTTTGCAAGCCAACATGAATACAAGTTGAATCCTGAAGTGCTGCTGCAACTTGTCATTAACAATGATTAACTATACGTGGAAGAAGAAATCTAAAGGATACATAGTTTTGTACAGACAAGTTTTATTAATAAAAGAATTTATAAACATTTTAAAGCATTTCATTCTTTGGGAACTAATATTTATATTATACAGGTAGGAAAGGGTATTTTCAACTAGAAAGTCACTCAATCGAGGATTGTCACCATAAAGAAATTCTAAGAAATTCACTGTAAGTATACCCGCGACATGGAAAAATTAAATATAATAGCGCATGAAAATCACAGCTTTTGGTTGATAAATCTTGTAATCGCTTTTGATTTTGAACACTAGATTTTTCAATTTACTCGAGATAGTTTTTAATATGAGGTGTGTAGAACAAATACGGTAAGCCAAGAGGATCAAAAAATTTAACATTCTTTGCTGTTTGATAGGTGCACAGCCAATGCCCTGTCTTTATATTTGATGGGCTACTATTAACAATGATAAGGGTATTGTTAACGCTTTGAATGTGCCCAGAAAAATCCAAGGGAACTATATAAATGCTAAGAAATTCACTGTAAGTATACCCGTGATATCGAAAAACTAAATATAATAGCGCATGTAAATCGCAGCTTTCGGTTGATAAATCTTATAATCGCTTCTGATTTTGAACACTAGATTTTTCACTTTTCTCAATAAAGTTTTTATATGAGGTGTAATCAGAGTTTTGTACGTGTAACCGTGGCAATATGTCGTTGATTCGTGATTGTATGAGGAGCAAGAAGTTTGATACTATTCCCACTAGCTCTTAATTTCTCAACTGCCAAAGCAACAGAACTCATAACTTGTTGTTCCCATACATGAAGTACTGCCGAGGTGAGAGAGGCTGTTACATCGGATGCTGTGCCAACTACGTTTCGCAAAATAAAATCGGACGGTGAAAGTTGTAGCTTTACATCAATCTTAACTTTGAAAAGCAACCATTGAGGAATATTAAATATCTCATGATTTTTTCCCAAACAAGTGTAAATATTTAGTTGTCACATCTTAAAGTATATTACTAGTGTCAGTGTTTGTTTTTAATTCATATCCAATAGCCGTACCTCTCAATTTCTTGCACCACATTGAGTCATCAGCATGAATTGTATATAACTTGCATAATTTGAAAGATTATTGCTTGTGCTCACTAACGTTCCATTTATGTAGACACTGATTTGTCTAAACAAATTGTGTAGTCCCCAATTTTCATAGGATAACCCTCGGTTGCACGTGGTTTTTCATTGTTAGATTTTTTAACAATGACATGCAAATCTATAGATGTAGAAGTCAAATATATGAAATAACCTTCACTGGAATAAATTTGAAAATGTAAGTTTTCAAAGAGCGGTTGTTGCAGATAAAATTATCCATAGTAACCATGTTTTATGCTCACATCAACATTTTCTGCATTGGAAAAATTTAGAAATGAGTTGACTGAAGGAATAGATTCTCTGTTCGGTAAATATGCCATTTCAAGGGAAAGAAATCCTTTTTCGATCTAATAATTTCTACTTTTGGCTTCTTTTCTTCTTTGACAAGAGCGATGTTTTACGCTTCCGTCCTGACTTGAAAATGATGGATGATCAGGGCTTTCTTGCCTTTTATCAACCTTTTCCGGATGATCAGGGCTTTCTTGCCTTTTATCAACCTTTTCTGCTTTGTCGTGATTTCAATTACGCGCCAGACCTGAGACTTTCTTTGAAATCCTTCCCGGAGCCCTAATCATGTAGAGTAGAAGATGAAAAATCCTCGGCAACCGGTGCAATATATTTTTATCTAGGGGTAATGCAGAGCGAAACATCTCAGCAAACCATTTGCCGAGACCGTAACCGGATATGGACGAAAGACCTCTGTAATAGTCAATTCTATGACCCATTGTCGTAGTCCAAAGGTAGGAAACTAGCAATCAATATCAGGTCAAACAAAAGTACTTTTTCTATTAGCCATCTCACTCAATAGGTCGAAAATGACATTTAATCACAGCCAAACCTTTAGTTATTGCTAGAGGATCACCCAATTCATTTTTATCTAGGGGTAATGCAGAGCGGAATATCTCAGCAAACCATTTGTCGAGACCGTAACCGGATATGGACGAAAGACCTCCGTAATAGTCCGTTCTATGACCCATTGTCGTAGTCCAAAGGTAGGAACCTAGCAATCAATATAAGGTCAAACAAAAGTACTTTTTCTATTAGCCATCTCACTCAATAGGTCGAAAATGACATTTAATCACAGCCAAACCTTTAGTTATTGCTAGAGGATCACCCAATACGCTTCTTAATTTTAACTGACAGAGCTCCAAATACGTAGTGTTGACTGGAAAATATTGAAGATGCTTTATAATGTAGTCGTGAGTGTGTTCATGACTGGGTTTTCGTTCAAGAATACGTAGAAGGGGGACATAGGTATTACCGACTCTCGATGCCTTGACAAACAATGCGTAAAGAAATATACAATTGTCTGATGAGAAGCCGTTAGAAAACTATACAAAATTAACATTTTCCATACCACTGATACTTCTGACAATTTTACCCTCGATTATATTTCGTTTAAAATCAAGATAATTTCGCATATTGTCATTGATATGAATCATTTCATTCTCATTAGGAGAGCTAATGTAAATTCTCCTCTGTTCCATTGAATAGGTGAATATGAAGGCATTGCGAGCAGAGATTTGTCAATTGATAGCACGACACAAATTGGTCATACTACCATATTCCTTGTATTTTAATATGAGATGCGCATCTATACCAGAGTTAAGTTATTTTATCCATTCCTTTTCCTCGCCATACACTGGTCAATTGTTGGGCCTTACTTTATATCATACTCACGATCCTTTCTCAGGGTATCATAAGTATTTTTAAGAATACAATCAACAAGATCAACTTCATACCTTTCCTCTAATTTGATTGCCGGGAAGAGTTTTGTCGAAAAATCACTTGTTTTATTCAAATCATCATAAAGTAGGTCAGAAAAATTGGCCATGAATGTCACATAAAAATCATTAGGCATTGTGAACGTCTTCGGCAGCAATCCAAGAATCAAAATCAGAGGTGTATCCTAGCCAACGAACAAAAAACTGTCTCTTAGCCTTACCTGTCTGACTCTTTAATATTTAATAATTTGATATATTCCATTATATCCAACTTTTGGCAATCATGATCATAAGAGAAAACCGTCAAGAATCTCGTGATCTTTCATATCACGTAGACGATACTTTACAGTTTTTGTGTCTAAGACTTTTGACACTTTAAAAAGTTCAGTGGCCCGCATGTAATTTCCCTTTTAAAAATATTACTTGTTCGATTGATCCAAACAGTTTCACCAACATTGAACTCTGTCTTCAAAACCTTTTCATTGGAATACTGTTTAAGAAAAATGTCAAGTGTAATATTACTGTGATGAACTTCAACAGAACTATGATTGCGCAGCGATCGATGAGGACGTTGATTGTAAATTAACATGATTTTATCTAAATCTGAAATAAAAGCAGCAGTATTTTTCAACATACATTATCTTGAGATTAACAGTCGAATTTTTCTTATGTGCAAATAACGCCTTTATCGGACTATGACTATGATATAATATTTTATTATATTTCAACAAAACCTTTTTTACACGTGGATTAACAATTTCACTGCCTTGATCCGTTTGATTTTTTCTATAGAAATCTTGTTTAAAGATAGATTCAAGAGCTCAAGCAACTTCATCGCCTCGCCTTCAACGCAATGGAACTGCATATGCATAGCGATTAAAGACACTGATTGCAAGAAGAAGATACTTGTACGGTCTATTACAACGTGTTTGAATCTCGCCTAGAGTCAAAAGATCTGCTAGCATTATATGCAAGAGGAAAAAGACTTTAGTTTTTCAATAATCATTACCATTAACTCTATGATTTCGATGAAGAGCGTAACTGGGCTCATTCTGTAAATACTCTGTCTTCATCTTCTTTTAAACTCCGACGACTTTATATAGTGTGGCGGGGGAATATTCATAGCTCATAGATCTATTTCAAAACTTGCGCTGTATTGAACGTAAATGCGGTCTGAACTGACCCGTACCCTATTACATATTAAATTTGGTGGAAATACGCTTTCGTTTAACACCCTTTAAATCATCGCTACCACTTGGCGTGCTTTCCGAAAACAATAGTCTTTTGATATTCCTCCAAATTCCCTTAAGCGTTTTTAAGACACGTTTACTCCCAATAAGACTTTTTGGAAAATTTGATGACTTTAAAAATTTATACAAATGACTACCGAATGATTCAAGTCTTTTACTATTTGCAATCAAATCTAATATCAAACCAACTAAATTGTAGGGCTTCCCATGGATTATAATCTCATTCTTTTTGTCATCAATTTGTACATGTCCATTTTAAGCGAGAAAAGTCAAGAACCTTTTACTTTGCTCACGATACGAATCAGGCATCAAGTCTACAATACCTGATAAAACTTAAGATTATTCTTTTTCCTTTTTTAGCACTTTCAAAGTTTCAAAACTTTCAGAAAATGGTGGTTGATCAATGACATTTACTTTGAGCGCTTTTTCACGGTAGGTTTTATGCCTATCGACACGTCGAAGAGCTTGAAGCAAAATTAATTTTTCATCGTCGACAATTGTTTCATTTTTAATTAATTTATCAAGATTAGAACCTTTTACTTTGCTCACGATACGAATCAGGCATCAAGTCTACAATACCTGATAAAACTTAAGATTATTCTTTTTCCTTTTTTAGCACTTTCAAAGTTTCAAAACTTTCAGAAAATGGTGGTTGATCAATGAAATTTACTTCGAGCGCTTTTTCACGGTAGGTTTTATGCCTATCGACACGTCGAAGAGCTTGAAGCAAAATTAATTTTTCATCGTCGACAATTGTTTCATTTTTAATTAATTTATCAAGATTATCGTCAAAGAGCTCTTTTGGTAGAATAGCGAGTTCAATTGGCGACAATTTGTAAAGTTTAGCCATTTCCAGAGAACAGTGTTTACAAGCCCGTCGATAATTGGAAGTAACAAAGGAAAGACAGTACCACCCGCTTAAATAAGCCGTTTTATTTTAAAATATTTTCCTTGCTTTTGGCAGGCTAAGACACTTACAAGTGAACGCTGTTGCTTTTATTTCTTCTTAAAACTTTTGAGAGTTGAACGCTACCTTCAGTTAAATTTAAACAAAGCTCAGACAGGATTAATGAATTCATTCTCAATGCCATGTTTGAGTAGAGCCTTCCTAAATCATGGTTTTGAATTACCATTCAAACCCTAATTACCATAGGACAGAAAATAAATGTCTGTTTTCACGTAGTTCCTGCAGTGTCAGGATGACGAACAATGACTTTTTTATACTATTCACGGGTAGACAGTAATTTCATTATCAAATATATCCGTGACTACAAGTAATTCTTCCGGTGCGTTTTGATTAAAATCCAATAGAATGTAACCAAAAAATTTATTAGTAGCTTGATTGTATGCCGGAAGTAAAAATTTTGGTTCACCGGGATATATCTGGTTTTTAAAGATATATGAGAACTTGAATCGAGAAAAACCATATAGATGATATAGTAAGTGCAATTCATCGCAAGTGTTCTCATACATTTCTTCCGATGAAAGAGACCGAGAAGAACAATTTTCAGGTTAATTTTCCATGATGAGAACGGATCGTGAGTGATTCTGACGTCTCTTGAGACCATTTTTCGACGGATCAACAAAATCATCGATAATAAACCACGAGTTGGGTTCAATGATATTAAACACGTCAAATCCTCGAAAGAATTTTAATAGTTGCAGGTGACACTTCTGTTTCCGGGATAATGATGGGGTAGCCACAAGCCCTTGTTGCGTAAAATCAATAGTCTCTATAACAGCTCTCCGTATAGAAAATGGCTGCAAATTTGCAGCACAAAGTGAGGGATAAGCATGAATATATTGGAATGATGTAAGGACCATGCCCCTTACTTGAGAAGGTGGCACCCTGAAGGCTTGTAAAAGGATATGATGATTTGGCGGGTGTCTCGTAGGTTTTTAGTCATAACAACCAAGGAAATTCTGAAGTAAAGAAGCCCTGAAGGTTTTTTAAAAGACCCTTTATTACGTAGCAGACGCCTGTGACACTTAAGTCTCATTTCCCATTAGGTAAAAACTAAACCCTATTAGGTAACATGCAAATCCTAATAAGTAAGAACCAAAGAAAAGTATATTTGGCAAGGTTTTGAATTTTTTTTTTTTTTTGGAAACCAAAGAAACTATGAGGAAAAACCGAAGAGATCCTAGGGTAAAGAAGCCATTGAATGTTTCCCCCACACCCTTAGGTTTTTTAAGGATAGCAACCATAGAAAAACATTCCCTATGACGTAACAGACACCTGTATAGAAAACATTCCCTATGACGTAACAAACACCTGCTTCTTGAAGAAGTTTTAAAAAAAATATCCAGATCAGAATTCGAAGAGACAAGGTCGTTGTCGGAAGCCTTGTACTATCACTACCATCTTAAAACAACTCAGGAACTCCGCAGCCGCTAATAAATTGTCAGATGTTTCCCAAGAATGGCAGCGGAGAGCTCGTTATCACCTCTCTCTTGCATTACTTTTTGCTCATCAGTTTCCTGTTGTTTAGGGCTTTCTTCCCCTGTCTCCTAATTTTGGAGATTTCCCCGTAAATCTCTGTGTCTCCCTTAGGGGTGCTAACAATTTGGGGCCTAGGGGGGGCCAAAGATTTAAATTCAGCCCCGAAGATATGCACAAAAAAAAAGGAAAATCTTGCCTTGAGAGCAGGCTGGACATCTAAATGGCCGTAAACAAGCACAGTTTTTTTCTTAGGATCAGATCCCAAGGTACCAAGGACAGCAGGGGGCAGTTTAATTTCAGATCCATCAGACAAAGACTCGTTTCCAAGCTCATGAAGTTCCGCTTTCCCTCCAAGTTTTTCTATCGAATTTTTTGCATATTCCATCATCTTAAAAATTTCATTTCTATGATCGGGCCAGGCTGAAACTGACCTAATTCCAACAGCTTCTCGTAAATTGGATATAAAACGATCCTTGTTTTCATCCACAAATCTAAAAAAGAGAAAAAAATGAATAGAAAATGTCATGTTGGCTGATAAGATATTGGATTTTACATGTTTTTGATCAGAGGAAAAATATCAAATTTTATCTTATACAATTTAAGTACATATCTTTAAAGTGTTTATGAATAGTATTTGTAGTTTAATGCAATAAATTGAAAAATTATAGAATATATATTACCAGAAGCATACAAACGATTTTTTTAGTAGGAGGGAGGGGGTAAAAAAAAGCAAAATCGCCGAATTTAACAGAGAACCTAAAACAGAGAAATCTTGAAAAATTGCAACGATCTTAATGCTTTGAGGACACAGGCCAGAATACAGCTGTGAATTTGTGCCTTGTCTCACAATTTTGCATAACATCTTATTGCTCATTTACAATGCTAAAAAAATTATTTCGGTGCAAAAACATGGGGTTTATTTTGAAAATTTGTTAAAATCCATTCTTAAAAGCATCATTCTTGTTGCTCGATAACTTTTCAAGTTGGTAAAAAGCCACAGAATTTTTTTTTTTTTTCCTTGTAAGGTGAAAACTTATAACAAGGGAAGTGGCAGAGGTTCTGATATTTTCACATAAGATACACTGAGTAAGTTTAAGGGAATCACCCCTTCTGTTTGCATGCGACCTATTAACTTGTATAGGAGAAAACAAACCTTTTCTAATCAAAGATTAGCTTTGTTGTAAAATTTTACATCGGAGGCTTTTCCCCATTTTGGGGAGTAGCTGGGTTTGTCTATTTCATTTTAATGGAGGTATTACTTCTTATTAAGACATTTAAATTGCTTTAATTCATTGTCATCATACCGACCGAAGTCGTTGTAATATGACTCGCATTAATAGCACCAAAGATTTGTCATTTCTTAATAGCACCCGTCCTTTCGTTTACTGCGAAT
This sequence comes from Artemia franciscana, assembly GCF_032884065.1. NCBI lineage: Eukaryota > Metazoa > Arthropoda > Branchiopoda > Anostraca > Artemiidae > Artemia > Artemia franciscana. Next base: position 26,146,824 of record NC_088865.1, on the reverse strand, counting down.
GAAGGATGGCAGATCGCCGAAGATCGTCCTTTTCGGCCAACCATCTAATGCTAAACGGCGAGTAGGTCGTTGGTGGTTGGGGTGGGAGGATGTCATAATGAAAGATTTAAGGGAAATGGGAACTTCCTGGAGGGTGTAAAGAGGGGTGCTTTGAATAGCCTGAAATGGAGGAAGAGCGTGCGTAGCTTTGTTGGCCTCATGCGGTATGGTGCTGCGGTGAGTTGTTACTAGTAGTAGTAGTACTGATTTTGGTTGTTAGTAGTAGTAGTAGTTTCTACTGTCTTTTGGATCACTTGTCAAAATAAGGCAATATTTGAGATTCCAATACCCTCATTTCAAAGCTTGAAAATACAATAACTTTCAATAAACTGCTCTAAACAGGAATGATTTGTTCAGTTACTACACTAGGACAAGATGAAGAAGTAAAGGATTTACTATACAGGAAAAAATTATTTTACACAAAGTTAACCAATATAAGTATAAGGATTTTGTTTGAGTTTAATTTCTGCTAATGTTACTATAACTTATTTTATGTTAGTTAGTGTAAGGCTCTTGACAACTCTCTCTCTCTCTCTCTCTCTCTCTCTCTCTCTCTCTCTCTCTCTCTCTCTCTCTCTCTCTCTTTCTATCTTAGTCTGTACTGAATTATTCCTTTTTCTTTTTAAATCAAAGAATCACAAATGTCATGTATAGAATTACAAATTATATACAAAAAGATAACTTATCTTACAAAAATACACTGTGACAATAATAAAAAGAAATACAAAGCGCTATTCTGGACAAAGCTCTATAATAACAAAGCTCTTACTTCTTAACATTCATAAAATTCCTGTATAGCCTATTAAACTTTCGGAATCGCATTCAGTTTAACTACAGATAAAACACGCCCCCTAGAGCCAGAATACAGCCATAGGCAAGGCCGTATCCAGGGGGCTGGAGGGTTTGAACTCCCTGCTTGCTTTTACTATTTTACCGAAGCAATTATTATGTTCGTAAAAAGCAAAAAGGCATCGAGTGCTATGATCACTTTATTGGTAAGTCAATAATATAGACAGTCATATGTTTACCGAGGCCCGATTCTAGGGCAAAAAATGAGCCTGTTAGCGAGGGAGAGGAGGGGTATATTGTCAGAAGGATGACCATGATATTTGGAAACGGCATAAAATAAGGAATTTTTATCATACTAATCTTTTTGTTTTATAATGTTTCTTTCGTAATAGCCACTAAACTGCAATTTCACTAAAAGAAGTTCTAGAATAAAGGCTATAACTAATGAAAAAAGAAGACGAAACTTACGAAAAAATTTCAGCTAATTTCCCCGTCATTTTCAACTGTCTAGCTACGTCTGCCTGAATAATACTGTTGTTTTGTTCACAGAGCTCGTCATAGGAGAAAACAGCACAGCGCATGCCAGGTACCCGTGTGATAAAAGTACCAATTCCAATAATTAACGTAATTAGTCTCATTGCTCCAAACTGATTAAAGTTTAAAACTTTTTGTTCCAAGATCTTGTATTTGTGTGTGCTTGCAGTGTGAGAAACTAGTTCTCCAGGAATGTGTCCAGGCTCCAGAATAAAAGATCTAGAAAATAGACAAAGGGAAGATACGACGTTTATAATTATAATCCAGATTTCACATTCGAACATATTTTTGACCAGTAAATTCAGGGACGCTTGGTAGTATAGGCTTTTCAAAACATTTTGTGCATTGAAATTTTACCAAAAAGACATTGGATATAATGGACCTTGAAACTCAGGAATTGTCCTCTATCTGAGATTTGGCCAACCAGTTGTCCAAATCCGTTCAAGGGTTGATAATGAAATAAGGGGATTTTAATGCTCAACTAAACAACAAAAACATTTTTTCAACTAAAAGTAAGGAGTAAGGGTAAAAACTAAAAATAGACAGAAACTATTCTGTGTATGAAGTGGTTGTCCCCTCCTCAATACTTTGCTTTTCACGCTAAGGTTTTCAGGATTTTAAGAAAGTTTCCTATTTAAATAAAACAGCCCTTGTGTTTCAGGAGTCTTTCTTAAAAAAATGGGAGAAACAGTCAAACTTTAGCATAAAGAGCAAGTTAATGAGGAGGGGAGCGACCCCTTCATATACAGAATAGTTTCTGTTTGTTTCGAGTTTTAATGTTGCTTCTTACTTTCAATTGAAAAAAAACTTGTTTTCTTATTTAATTTCTGATCGTTTTCGAATAATGCCAGTAAATTTGGATCATCCTCCATGAAAAATCCTTTTCCTCACAAGAAACCCCTTCGTAGAAAGTTTTTCCCACGTAAAATACACCACCCCCCCCCATAAAGTTCCTTCCAGACAATTCTATCACCGCTAAAAATCCCCCCTTCCGTAAAATTTCTTGCAGAAGATTCAGCCTGAAAATATCTCCTTAACATACTTTCATTAAAAATACTTTCACTTCTAATCGTTTTTCCAATCACTCCAGAAATCCACCTTCCATGGAAGTTATTCCCAGGAAATCCAAACACGCTGAAAATCTTTCCCGGAACATTTCCACATGCAAAATTAAGTAGACAAAGGGAAATCCAGACAAATTAAAAGAGTTTCGCATAGGAATTTGTCAAATCTCATCAGTCTAAAATTCTCCTGAAAAGCGTACTCCGGGAATTTTCCCTTCACCCCGAAAATTTTCCTCATGGATGCCTACCCCAAGCACAAAACTCCCCTCCCCCCGGAAGTTGTCTGTATACTTCCCAATAGCAAATACTATACGTAAAAAATGGTCTTAATTTATAAATTAAGGAACTATCCCTAGGGGCTTGGGGGGGGGGTCGGTTTACCTAAAAAGGCATAGTTTCGGGACTTTTCAAATATAATGAACGAAATGGTAACTTACGAAGGAGTGGTCGGATCTTAATGAAATTTGAAGTCTGGAAGGATATCGTGTCTCAGAGCTCTTATTTTAAATCCCGCCTGGATCTAGTGACATTGGGGGGAACCTAAAATCTTGGAAAACGCTTAGAGTGGAGGGATCGGGATGAAACTTCGTGGTAAAAATAAGCACAAGTCCTAGATACGTGATTGACATAACCGAAACGGATCTTCTCTTTTTGGGGGAGTTGGGTGAGGGTTAATTCTGAAAAATTAGAAAAATGAGGTATTTTTAACTTACGAAGGAGTGATCGGATCTTAATGAAATTTGATATTTGAAAGGATGTCATGTCTCAGAGCTCTTATTCTAAATCCTGACCGGATCCGGTAAAGGGGAAGTAGGGGGGAGGAACCTAATATTTTGGAAAATGCTTAGAGTGGAGGGATCGGGATGAAACTTGGTAGAAAAATAAGCAGAAGTCGTAGATATGGGATTGAAATAACCGGAACGGATCTGATCTCTTTGGGGGGTGGGGGGGGGGGTTAATTCTGAAAAATTAGAAAAAATGAGGTATTTTTAACTTACGAAAGACTGATCGTATCTTAATGAAATTTTATATTTAGAAGGACCTTGAAACTCAGATATCTTATTTTAAAACCCGACCGGATCCAGTGTCATTAGGGGGGGGGGACCAGAAATCTTTGAAAACGCTTAAAGTAGAGAGATCAGGATGACACTTGGTGGAAAGAATAAGCACAGGTCCAAGATAGGTGACTGACATAACTGGACCAGATCCGCTCTCCTGGAGTTGGGGGGGGGGGGGTTGTAATTTGGAAAAATTAGAAAAAATGAGGTATTTGTAACTTACGAACGGGTGATCAAATCTTAATGGAATTTGATATCTAGAAGTATCTTGTGCTTTACAACTCTCATTTTAAATCCCGACCAGATCCGATGAGATTGAAGGGAGTTGGAGGGGGAAAGCGGAATTCTTGGAAAAAGTGAAAATCGAAGTATCTTACGAATGGGTGATCGGATGTTAATGAAACTTGATATATAGAAGAATCTTATGTCTCAGATGCTTCATTTTCGATTCGAATCGGATCCGGGGACATAGAGGGTTGGAGGGGGGAAATAGAAATCTTGGAAACCGTAAATCTTGGAAAACACTTAGAGTGGAAAGATCGGGATGAAACTTGATGGGAAGAATAAGCACAAGTTATAGATAAGAGATTGACATAATTGGCACGGATCTGTTCTCTTTGTAGGAGCTGGGGGTTTTTAATTTGGAAAATTAGAAAAATTGAGGTATTTTTAACCTAAGAACGGGTGATCGGATCTTAATGAAATTTGATATTTAGAAAGAACTCATGTTTCAGAGCTCTTATTTCAAATCTTGACCAGATCGGTTGACATTGGGCGTAGCTGCAGGGGGAAACCGGAAATCTTGAAAAACGCTTATAAATGTCGTAGATACGTGATTGACGTAACCGGACTGGATCTGCTCTCTTTGGAGGAGTTAGGTCGTGGGGTTCAGTGCTTTGGCGAGTTTGGTGCTTCTGGACGTGCTAGGACGATGAAAATTGGTAGGCGTGTCAGGGAGCTGCAAAAATTGACTTGATAAAGTCGTTTTCCTCGATTCGACCATATGGAGGGCTTAAGGGAGAGGAAAAATTAGAAAAATTGAGGTATTTTTCACTTACGAGTGGGTGACTGGATCTTATTGAATTTTGATATTTAGAAGGACCTCGTGACTCAGAGCTCTTATTTTAAATCCCGACCGGCATTAAGCTTCTGATTTTCCTTTTAAAGCAATCTATTGATTTTTAGAATTTTGCTAGAGCTCATACCATATGAGCTCTTGGCTTTTGACTCTTCCGACCTCGTCACAAGTGCCATATGAGCTCTTGTTCTAGTATTGTAGTTGCGAAAATGAAGGTATATTTTAACCACACCCTGCTATACCTCCAAACTTTTTCGTTTAGATTCTTAAGATCGAAATTTTACATAAAAAAAGCTTTTAAACCTAATTCTCGCGATCCTCTATAATTTGGGAAACTCCGAGGTATCTGTTGACTCCAGACCCTTTTGCAGCTGAACGTACCAAAAATCTCCCACTATGTTGGCCTCAATTGGCTTGATGTTATGGTGAATAATAGCAGTAGCAGTAATACAGGGCGTTAATTACTATTTTCTGGGTGTTTACTTTTGGGGACATCATAAGAAAAACAGGTCCTATACTATAAGTAATATGCAATTTGAAATAATAAAAATAGGAGCTGTACAGGCCAAATTACTGGAAAGTTAGATTAGAAAGACATTAGATAAATTCAGATTCACGAATATGGAAATAAGTGATTAAACTAATAAGAAAAATAACATAACAATTTACCTGACATTCGGTGAATAATTTTCTTGGCCTTAGCTAAACAACTCTGAAGAACAACAAGCATATTTTGAAAACTTTGTACATGGTTTGGGTGCTACGTGATGAGACTCAATATTTACTAGTTGAACATTTGCAATAGACCACTAGCCTTGGCAACAATTAGACCTCTATGTTCTAATCTAATCGTTAATAGAAATTTGAGTTATATTGACCCAGTAATATATTGGAGGAAGCTACAAATACCAAATACGATACAGCGAGTAATTTTGTACACTTTTCAATATATTGGGGCATTGAAAAGCATTCCTACGGATTTACAAGTTCTCCCTTTTTTTCCCATCGCTGGAATTCTACAGCTTAGACTTCGGTTGTTTTTGCAATGAATTAGGACATAGCTCATTGAAGAAGCACCAACGACTAACAAATAGGATATGCTCGGTCTTTTAGCCATCTTTCGCTATCCTTTTAGCCACCTTTCTGAGGTCAACACAGCTATGCAACTACCCCATTCTCTTCAAAACTTCATTTATTTAATCATTCCCGCAAACTTAGAATTTATTTTAAGTCCTTATTCCGCATCGTTTGATGACCTCGTCCTTTTAGTTTGGCCCTATATGGGTGGCCAAAAAACACTTTCATCCAACACCCGCAAAACGTTTCCTAACTATTTCAACATTTCTTTCATCATAGCCCTAGAAAATGGGATTAAACTTGGTTTTTAGGTAGTGGCAAGTAGGGCTTTTGAAAGAACAAAAACTGGAGCATGTGAAAGAACCAAAAATACAAAGAGATAACTCATTTCCAAGGAAATATACCCTAATAGAACCTAAAAAGCAGAACGAAATAAAAGTTCAGACAATAGCCTACCTGATAAGGCAAAAATAAAGCCAGGTACCGTAAGTGGCTGTACTGGCTCTTGAACCTATTGCAAACGATTTGAAGTGAAATAGAATAGCTTCTAAGCTTTTTTTAGAAAAATAATGACCTTACAATTTATTTTTAATCGGTCATTTTCGTTCATTTGAAACAAAGTTGAACCGATCACCCAATAAATTTCCACTGCAGACAATGTGGGAGCGTAATATCAATACAAAGAGCAATCAGGTAAAAACAAGAAGTTAGCCTTATTAGAAGATAGTCCCCAGAACTTTTTAAAATTCATAGCTTATAAAGGAAAAGCAAACAGATTTACTTTAAAAAAAAAAATACAAACTGCACGTTATTTATAAACATATAAGACTTTATAAGCTACATAATTCGGAAAGAGACCCAAGCTTTGAAGACTCCTGTTTCAGTGTGAAAAAAGCTTCAGCATAAAGGTACCTTCTATTATATGATTCCACCATAATATTTATTTGATGAAAAAATAAAAACACTATGACTACTAAAATACTTCACTAGAACCTTTACTCTAAAAATAGATTATAAGAAGATAAATAACATACAGATAGGGAGTATTGCCATAGCAAAACTAAACAATGATTGAATTACAATAGTTTTTCCCTCCAAAAATTTAGTTTATGAAATTGAACTTGGGAATTATTTTAAAGAGAGCATAGAATAAAAACACTTTCCACAGATATTGTTAAAAAAAAAAAAAGGTGTTTCAAAGAGCAGAATCAGATTGTAGAAAAAAGATAACATGTCAGGGGCCGGTCCAAGGGGATGCATGGTAGACTGTAGACCCCTCCCCCTAAGTTTTTTTCGATTGCTCTTATTTGTCATTTATTTCTTTTTTGCCACTTTTTAAATGCACTTTTTAAATAAATTTTTAGAGAAACGGTTTGTCTGGGTTAGGAAGGAAGATGTAAATTACCCCCTCCTCCTATATATATATATATATATATATATATATATATATATATATATATATATATATATATATATATATATATTTGATTTAAAACTGTTAGATCAGAGCAGAGGAGAATTTAAGGGGTCAATGCGCTTTTTTGGGATTACTGCATATCTGCTTATGTAGTCGATCATTTGAAAGCCCCTTTATCTCTAATTCCAGACTTATTCATCTTACCAGGTTTAAAATTCTTTAATTCAATTTAGTTTCTAAACTAAGTTTTTGCGTCAGATCAAAAATATCAACGCGGGCGATGGCAGTATTTTGACTGATCGTGCCCTAAATAGCGTTTTTACTTTGTGAAACCCATTTTCCCATGGATTTATCATAAAATTCAATCTATTCCCGATTTTTAACGACTTTGTTTGTGACTTTCTTATTTAACAAAACGATTTTGTTTCGTCACCATCAACTTAAAATTTCATCATCAAGGCTAAAGAATGAAAACAAGGTTCCTACCAATGTCAAAAAGCGGGGTGCTGTCATAAGGCAGCTGTGACATTTCAAATGAGCTGTCACTCACCACAAGTCAGAACAGAAACAAGATTAACTCAGAACAGAGGAGATTATCTATAGTAGTTCATTTGATAGCCCTTTTTTCTCTGATTCAAGGGATATACATCTCATCAAGTTTAAAAGTTTTGGATTTGATTTAGTTCTCAAGTAAAATTTTTCTGACTAATTAAAAATCAAACAGTTCGTGGTGATGCTGCTTCCTTATCAACGCCCCGCTCTTTACGCTAAAGTTTTTTACTGTTTTAAAAACAAGAGTTGAGAGAAAGAGTCAAACTTTAGCGTAAAGAGCGGGGCGTTGATGAGGAAGCAGCCTCTTGAATATACGAAGTAACTTCTGTTCGTTTTAAGTTTTAATGTCGCTCCTTACTTTCAGTTGAAAAACTTTTTTTTTTTTATTTAATAAATTGATAGATCCATCCACTAATAAACAAACGGATAAGAAATGCAGTGCAATGAATTATTATTCATAAAGACTAATGATTCGTCCCAATGACGAAAATTATATTTCAAAATCCCGCCAATTGTTTCACCAATACATCGTTGATATGTAGGCAAAGATTTAATCAGAACTATCTATATTTACAGGTGGCACACAGGGACACAACTACAATGGCGCGTAACTAATATGGGGCGTAACGACTTACGCGCGTGGGGGGGCTTGGGGGGTTGCGAAGCGCCACACCAACAGCTAGTACATAATAAGAACATACGAATATCGAAGTTCGTTACGTAAGTTACGCATATTTTTTACTAATGGAAACGCTAGTAAAAACTTAAAAGTTCTAGTTGCCTTTTTAAGTAACCAAAAAATTGGAGGGCAACTAGGCCTCCTCCCCCGCTCCTTTTTCTCAAAATCTTCCGATTAAAACTATGAAAAAGCCATTTAGCCTAAAAAAATTAATATGTAAATTTTGTTTTAATTATTTATATGCGGAGAGCCAAAATCAAACATGCATTAATTCAAAAACGTTCAGAAATTAAATGAAAAAAGTTTTTTTTAACTGAAAGTAAGGAGCGACATTAAAACTTAAAAGGAACAGAAATTACTCCTTATATGAAAAGGGCTTTTCCTCCTCAACGCCCCGCTCTTTACGCTAAAGTTTTTTACTGTTTTAAAAAGTAGAGTTAAGAGAAAGAGTTAAACTTTAACGTAAAGAGCGGGGCGTTGAGGAGGAAACGCCCTTTTCATATACGGAGTAATTTCTGTTCGTTTTAAGTTTTAATGTCACTCCCTACTTTCAGTTAAAAAAAACTTGTTTTTTTTATTTAATACCAACAAGGGCGATAGCCTTGCTTTTACTGGATATGCACTATATAGCATTTATAGTAAAGGCAGCTGCGTTCATGGATCAAGGCCTTAATAGTGGTTGTAATCCATGGCTTGTCGTAATCGCTTTTAACCGCATTCTTTGTTGGAAATATCTCGACGTACTTGGAGTACAACTTTTCACTGAAAGCGCATACCCTTGCTCAAGAGAAGCGTCCATTGAAACCTCTTGACAAAACGGTTTGTCACTAGTACCAAAATAGCTCATCCCGTATGCATTCTCCTTTCACTTCCCCCTGCCCAACATCCACGTCTCCTTCGTGTCGTTTTTTTCCACTGGTGGAAGATGCGCCATCTGTGACTTCTCGCAGTAAGTGCAATGCACTTAGCGTAGTCTAGACAGATAACGCCATAACGATGGAAAGGAAAAGCAAGTTTATTAAGTAAGTTTTTGGCAAAGCAAAACTGGTAATCAAAAATAGAGCGAAAAAAGCTGCATAAGTCGATATCATTTTCACCATGCTTCATTGACAAAATTATGGAAATACGAAGAAGAATTATGAAAAGCAGGCCGCATTGACAAAATTATGGAAATACGACGAAGAATTATGAAAAGCAGGCCGCTCAGAATGCATTGTATTAAATGCCTAACCTATCCAAAATACCAACTCTACATATTAAATATTTAATTGAAATATACCTACAATGTAGTTTTTCCACTGAGCTTGAGCAAATTGTCTCCAAAAACAGACAGCTAAACCGGTGTTTCTCAGATCTAACAAATCTACTCAAATCAAGAACTTAGTTGAGTCGCTATAATACAGAAGTGCCAAACCCCAATGCTTCGGCTCCTCATCCGGGAGCCTTTCTCAGCGAAAGAAAAAAAAGAAGAAGAACGCCAACTAAACACACGAAAAAAAAATAGTGTACTCTTAATTTTTCGTAACAACTCAACCATGGTCTAATTTCATATTGCAACATTGATACATGTTGCAACATTGATCATTCAATCAAGATTGTATCTCAAACGAACAATCAAGGCAATAATTATTCTTCAAATTAAACTCAATTTCAGGACCAATTATAAAACTGCACACAACCACAAGTTTTTATTTGGACACAAATCTTTGAAAAATTTCAGGAATAGAAAAAGTTTTTTATTTGCCAACGCACCGTTAGCAAGGGAAGGGTGGCTGGGCATTTTATATTCTCCTTTACAAATATTGAATACGTAGCACTTACAATGTTAAGGGTATTCGGAAAGAATATACTATTAGAAACTAAAAATATACAATATAGAAAAGTATATACAATGTAGGAGGTAAAGCATGCAAACACAAAAATTGGTAATATTATTGACAGCGCAATAGCGCCGCCTAAATAAAATTATTTTGTATATGGAAATGGCTGCCCCCTCCTCAATATTTCAGTCTTTATGTTAAAGTTTGACTCTTTTCGCAAATCTATTTTCTAAAGTAATAAAAAACTTTAGAATAAAAAGCGAGGTGTCGTGGCCAGCCACTTTCATATACAGAATAAGTTATGTTTGCTTTAAGCTTTAATGTCACTCTCAATTTTTAATTCAAAAAATTGTTTTTGAAATTTAATTTCTGATCGTTTTTCAAACAGTGTCGGGAAATCCACAAACATAAAACGTGATTCATCAAAAAGAACAAATTTTTTTTTCACATGTTGATAATGCAAATTAACTTTTTGGTGTTGAATTTCTCAATTTCCTATGTGCCTTTAAATTTACCAATTTCCATTATATACTAATTATTGGATTACATAAACTGCTTTAAGACATTCAAACATGACTTGATTAATTTTCTGAAGATAACATCATATCACAGATGAAAATTGGTCCAGATTATACCAACCTACTACTGCTGCGACTATTATTATTATGACTATTACCACTACAACTAATACTCTTAGAACCATCTCCACTGTGACTGTTACAATTACTTAAGTATGACCATTACTATTATGATTACTACTTCTCTATGACTACTGCTACAACGACTACTATTAATATGACTATTACAACAACAGCTACTACTACGAGGACTTTTATTTCAACAGAAGTGTTAGTACGACCACTACTGCTACAAGTACTACCACTAAGACCTCTACTACCAAGAGTACTAGGCCTATTGCTATTAAGACTGTGTATGAAACCTAGCCAAAGATCTAACCAGACACATACACACCCGCACACAGACAGAGACACATACACACACACACATAGTCTATTTAAATTGGGGAAGCCTTAATTATACTATAGGTTCTCCCAGGTTAGGAGTGAAACCTTTTCAGAAAGTTGATAAAGCATGAAGACAACAAAATAAGTCAGTTGCCATACGACAATACGAGTTGCATGAAACACTGACAATACGTTGGAACCGTTCACTCACCCAAGTTCAATCAATCTTATAGAAACCTGAATAGAATTTAACCAAACAATATAAGCAAGCATAAAAATGTTTAAGGAAATAAGCCTCAATAATAAATTTTAATTAAGTAAGACAAGTGCTAATACAATAACACATTCTAGATCTAAAGATCTCAAGGGTTAAACCATCACTTAAAACTAAATGTATACGTAAGGATTACAAATACAAAACAAAAAGTAATTAAAATAACATTTAAAGCTGATTCAGCAAGTACTATCATTAGCGTTACACCTTAAAGTTCAGAAAATTTATGTAGCAAACATCCAAGGGCTTCACTACAAGACACACAATAGGGTATTGGGAAGAGGTCAAATGGAAGGCATTTCCAGTTAAATTAATATTAAAATCTTGTCTTAACAACAAATATATAACCAACAAAAAATTTTAAACACTATTTAACTACCACAGTTTTATCACTATCTACATTTTCTATCCACGCAACAGGTAAAAAGAAAAATCCCTACTTTCAATATTTTTAATTATCAATATGTTGTTTATACATGTTACTTTTTGTATTTTTGAAATAAATTTCTAAAAAAGGCGTTTTTCAATAAAAAAAAATACCGAAAATTCTCCAATTCACCCCCCCCCCCGGGGGGGGGATATGAACATACCTCTTTTAATCGAATGAAGTCGCTATTTTAACCAGATATTTTATTTCCAAAAAAAATTATTTAGTTATTTTTGGCAATAAATGATTCTGATTCTACTTCAAAATTGACAAAAGGAAGTTTCAATTTCATTTTTGGTTCAAAATTTGGTCGATACTATATTAACTATTCTAAGACATATTGCTAGAAATACAAAAGTGAGAAAAGTACCTAACAATCGAAATGCTGTTTAAAGTTTCATTTTCATGCAGTGCATTTACTTCCATGAAAAAATGAAAAAAAAGGTAAATACTACCCTTGTGCAGAAGTTAAATCAATGACTGGGATACGATAAAAAAAAAAAAAAAAAAAAAAAAAAAAAAAAAAAAAAAAAAAAAAAAAAAAAAAAAAAAAAAAAAAAATCCCTGGTTAAACCTCACAGTTTAGCCCAAAGAAGGCCAAGACAGCCGCTGTCTATGTCAATTGATCCAGTCAGTAAGTTTATATCGAGGAAAAACTATCTCAAAGACTTTCCACTTTAAAATCCTTTTTTTTCAGTACCTGGTTCCATCTTCAACAGTTGAAAATAACAGCGAAAAGGTTCAATTATCAAATATTCTCTTTTTAATATAGGGGCCGAACTCTCTCTTGTAGGTCAATTTTGACGTTCAAACACAAATGTGAACACCAATTTTTCAGTAAAAGCCCAACTTTCCAATATATTTGCCATTCTTCCGACATACTATTCAATATATTTCCCAACTATCAAATATATTGGAAAATTCTCCCCTATAATGGGAGTTTTCCATTATAATGGAAGAACCGAGTGTGCTGAACCACTGATGCAAATTTGGCATAAAACCAATTTTAACAAAAAATAAAAAAAAAGATACTAAATATAGATAAAGGTAAGTACAAAACTTGAATAATGTATACGCTTGAACTCAATGAGCTAGAAAAACATTAACTTCTAAAAACGATGACATTCTATAAGGCACTTTCGGACGAAAAAGTGGCTTTGCGATTTGACTTCTCTTTAGAGACCAATCTGTTTTAACAGTTTACTATTTCTTTTTTATACATTAGTAGGAAATTATTGTATTAAAAGAGAAGCACTAGTAGCCTCTTAAAGATAAATGAAAAAATATGCCAAATAATTAATCTTTATAAAAATATATTGGAAACCCGAAACCCAAATTGAACTCCAGGACCGGGTGATTTTAAAACGAGATCTAACCGTGGTAACCCAAACCTTGAGGTCAAGTTTTCAGTTCATTTTCAGAAATGCAATAAATATTGATAATTGTCAATTGGAAATCAGAGAAATAGAAAAAAATATAGAAAAAGTAAAATCAAAAGTTTTCCTGAAGCAAAACTCAAGGAATAAACAATTACAATTATAATGTTCTGTTCTATAAGTAATGGTAAACATATTATGAAAGAGTTACTACCCCATTAGCTTTTGTATAGTAGTTCTGCATTAATAGCAACATTCTTAGCCCCCCCCCAGCCTCCATAATAAAAATAACTTCTTGAGGCTCAAACTCAGATTCAATTTAGCAACATTATAAACTATTCTTGCATGCTAGTCCCCCATTTTCTTTCATTGCTTTACAGCCATTTCAACTATTTTTTGTCGCAAGATTAAGGTAACACGGGAAAAGGAAATTAAAACACAGACAGGAGACTAATCTTTTAGTAACTCGCAAATAAACTCAAATAGTGGCAGTATCTTTTGGAAAAACCCAATAGCAACGATATAATGTATGCAAAAAACAACAACAACTAGATATAAACTCAGAATAACATGACAGGAAATTAGGCGGACAAAAACACTATAACAGATCAGCCGAATGATTTATAAAAATGGAATACGAAATAATACAAATAATATTAAGGACATAGAATACAACGTAACTGAAAGCAAAGTACGTCTCACGTCTAAAAGTACTTCTGAAACTTCATTCTAAAAGGAAGTATAACATTTTATACAATCCTAAAAAGAGCTTATGCCAGTTTTGCGTCTCAGTCACTCGGACTGTCTGTTTTGGCTTTTTCTATAATTAGCATTGGCTTGATGCCCAAAACTACTTGATTTTAATTCAAATTAACGGACTCGGTAGGCAAGGTGAAAAAGAAATACTTTCAATTTTGTTTGTCCCCTAACCAAATGATAAAAGCAGTAATGTTTTCACGGGATATTTGTCGAACTCAATGACAAATGCTATTGCAAGAAAAAAAAGATCACTGTGCATTACACTAACTGTTATACCATAATCAACAACATCAACGAAAATCAATAGACATCGGAAACACATGCACTTAACCTCGACCCAGGCCCAAGTGGAAATGCATTTCTTCAGGAACTTCCAATATTGATGGATCCTAAAAAAAATATGATAATTTGTAAATATATACTTATGGGTTGTTAATTTGAAATGACTTATTCAAACATTAAATAATTTACACAATTTTATTTAGATTCAAATGTTTTCAATCAGTTTTCAGACGAGTCAGTAAATTTGGTGATACTACTTTTATATTAAATCATAGCCTCAAACATGGCAGCGTTCAAAACCAAGACCAGGGGGGGGGTTCCCTGACACAGTACCATAAAAACAACTTATTCTACTTCAAAATCAGAACATGAATTATCTACAGAGATTATATGGAGCCCTAGGTTTCTTCGGAAAGTCCATAGAGACAGAGATTCCACAAGGAAGAGTGAAATAAGCAAGTGAACTTCTCTTTGGTTACGAGAAAAAAAAAAAATATGGAAGAGACATGGTATATATTTTAAGTGGTTCTTTGAGGCATAGTCATTAATCTTAAAGGCCCTGCAACGACAAAACGTAGGAAAATACTGCTTTAAATTGTCTTTATCAGCAGGTCACATCTAGATAGAGACTCACTATCAATTAAAAGTTTCAAAACAATAATAATAATAATAATAATAATGGCAAAACATAAAAAAAATTCCATTGAATGTCGGCCCACATATATTGCAAAACATAAATCAACAAGAGATAGGATGAACACAGGGGAATCTAGGATGGAAATCAAACCGTTCAAGCAACTCAAGACAAAAAAAATAACATACTTCTCGGTATATATGCCAAGATGAATGCAGACTATTCAGTAGCATAGCTATGTTTCCCAATGTATAGTCCTATTTTTATGGTCTTTGCTCTGTTTGAAACCTAAATTTATTAATGTGGATAGATGTTATATACTATAAGAAAAGAGCCCACGGAATGACTGAAAACCACGACAAAGGAAAGAATCGTAAGCAACATATGGTATCCAGATGGAGGCCCTACTAGACTATAAACCTATCTGTACGTAAATACTGGGTCATATCCAGGATTTGATTAGGACTTACCAATAGAATTACTGTTCAGGAGTGGGGGGTGGGTGGGTTTTTACCTTCATTTTTAAGACCGAGACACGAGCTGGAGAAACATTTTTTCAATTTCTTTTTCGGAAAAATCGTCGTTTTCACCTGCATATTTAACGAGCCAGAGGGACTTGGGGGGGGGGGACCCGGTAACGTAACTCAAGCTAAACTTGTCGGTAGTTAGCAGTGATTGCTCAAATGGAAAATAAAAATGAACAATTTTATCTAAAAACAATCAGAAAATCTATCCAAAATTCTTTATTCTAAAGTTTAATTTTTCAGATACGACAATTTCCCTGACTGTTTGTTAAAATGAAAACAAAAGAAAAAAAATTCTCTCCCAAAGAATTTGCAAGAACATTATATACAGCTAGCGTAGAAACAGACACACACGTACATATAAACACAACTCACAAATACGGAACAACCACCAAAGAGTTAAAACATCTTACCTGGAGTTCTCTTAATGGCGGTCTAGCCCTGATTCCATAAGTTGTAGGGCGAGATTCAGGATCATGATCCAGCATCAATTCCAACAGCAGCTTCTAAATAGAAAATGCTCATGTAAAAAAAGGAAGAAATTCTTTACTTACAACTTTATAGGAAATTAAGAAAATCGAGCTGAGGAGTATCTTCAGTCATATAATCCATTAAAAACTAAGATGACAGATGTGCAGGCTATCTAACGTTTACATCTACGATCTATTATTCCATCTGCATTAATCATACCTTAAAACAAGGAATTTTGATTTTATGTAGTATGACTTACAAGCACTAAATTAAAGAATTCAAGCATTATATACCATCCAAAAGGGCACGCTTTGAGAGCATGAGAATGGCTTTCCCTATAAATTTACCGGGATTATCTCTATGAAATGAAAAGTAACACATCTGTTAGCGATGCTATATCATTTGGAGTGGCTAAATTTATTCTGCCATTAATCTAGCAGCCTCTTGCGTCCCTTACTAATTGTGCACTAAAAGATAGTTTCTTCCCGTTATGTTTTAAAGTAGCTCGTGTGACTCTTGTCTATTGAGGTGGAGTGGCTAATAGCTTGGGAAATTATAGACACATTTCGATTCTTCCTTTACTGTCACATTTTCTTAAGTCTTTTTCTGCCTACCTTAACGTACATCTAGATCGTTGTAACGCGTTAAATCCGTCTCGATTTGGATTTAGGTGTCGTCATACAGGGAATAAGCTATAACGTATTCAATTAGTGAAGTCAATAAACTGCTGAACCAAGGATATAAGATTCGAACAATATACGTAGATTTAACAAAGCTTTTGACGTAGTAGACCACGAGTTGCTGCTTATCAAGGGTGAACTTTTAGATATAAAAGGTTGTATACTTAACTTCCTACGTGCATTCTTAGCAGGATGACCTTAGTATATTCAGACTGATTAAAGATGTTCATCAAGTTCCCTCATAATAAGAGGAGTTCCACAGGGTTCCCTTCTTATACCATTATTATTTTTATCTGTCAGAATATTTTAACTATCAAAAATAATCTTCTTCATGAGTTACACCATGATCCAGAGGAAGTGACAGTTCCTATGTTTGCTGATGAAATGTCGTTTGTTTGACTTGCAAGAACAGAGAATGCATTGATTTTACTGGCTGAACGATCGATAGATAGAGTTTCAACAGTACATCCTGTTGAAAGCAGTTTTATTTTATTTTCCAGAACAGATACTTATTATTTGTGTATTACTGGATCAAATCGCAGTCTTGATGAGATTGAAAGGAAGTTATGTGTTAAATTTCTAGGTGTTACATTTGATGATACTATGTCGTTAAGGAGCCATGTTAAGAATCTATCAACGATATTATCAAAAAAATAGGAATATTTCGAAAGCTAAAACTTTTTGTTCCAGGTCACATTTTAAAATTGTTCTATTTTTCTATATAGCCGTCGGATATTTTATATTGTAATCCAGTATGGACTGGGAAGTTTCAGTCACTAGTGAACCCCAATCAATTTCTCTAAAATAATACGATCCGTTTACTTCGCACTTAATATCCAAATGACTTTCTGGGATTAAAGTATGTAAAGCTACAAATTTTACCAGCTGATACAGGGTTCGGACAGGTCAGTTCGTTTCAAATTATAGGCTCTGTCCTATTTATAAAGGATTTCCCGAGTCCAAATATAGGATTCGGAAGTCTTCCGGATCAGATAGGTGGTAGATGGCGTGAGATGCCTGGTCACGTAAATTTGTCATTTCCCGAGTTTCTGCATTATTTATTTTTTTTTTAAATCAGATACACATACTGTGCCAACGATTGACTGATACAGGTAAAATACCTGGAATCACTCTTGCTGCTTCTTGGGCATCAATTTCGATATGAGGTCATTTTTTCTCTTTGCAAGAGACTGCTCCATTCTCGCAGATTCCACCATCTGCTCTCTTTCACTTGTTCTGGACTTTACAGCACCTTCGAGCAAAGGAACAGCTAGGGCAATGTCTATGGAACTCTTGGACCCGGCAGCCGTCTTCATTCTATCGGTCACTTCTTGAAGTAGAGTATCTGCTACTGTTCTCTTTTCTCTGATGCTCAAGTTTTTCTTTTCGCTTTCCAGGTCTTCTATTTCTTTTTTTTTTTGTCGTGGACCTCCTGCAACTTCCACTTGTTGTCCTCTTCAAAAGCTCCTTTCTCCTTCTCGGATAGCTCTTCTTTTTTCTTTTCATGCAGATATTGTTGATATTCAGACCATGCAGAACGTGCAAGATACAACACTTCTTTTGTAATAACAAACCGTTCTGGTTTTCCTCCATAAAGTCTCAAAGTGACATATACCATGAGTCTCGCATCCAGAACGTGTTCAGACAGTAATGCCTGTCTTCACCAAGAATCCTACAAGAACGCGAGAACCCACGCTCAACATCTGCACTGCCAGGCGACAACGTCAGCATTGCTTTGATAAGCTTGGTAAGTTCCGGGTACTTGCTGTCCCTGCGTTCATTCATTAGTCCAAAGTAATGGCTCCAAAAATGATCGATCCAAGTAATTTCCTAACGGGGTCCATTTTCCGTTTGCAAAAGCAGCCACTCAGTCTGGGCGACGCCTGAGCTTGCTCCAATCGCAATTTCGCGTGCCACAGTCGCTATGTCTGCAATGCTTCTTGAATCCTTCATGTTGATGGGACTCAAAAAGCGTAAAGCCTCTAGAAAATCACCCTTTTCCAGAGGACATTTGTTCAAAATATGGCGAATGCCCGCAATAAAATGTTTTCGCACATTGACATAGAAAATGACCTTTTCTTTCAGTGTTGCTTTCTCATGGAAAGGTCGTTCCACATTTTCTGAAACTATGGGCTTTTCTGCAAATTTTTCAGCAAGGTTCAACATTTCTGGCGAGAAATTTTCAATCTCGGTCATGAAATCTGGAGTGAAGACCCTTCCGCAAAGCGTCACAACTAGTCTTTTGATCTCTGAGTTCAGAACATGAATAAGAGGCTCTTCTTTCTGGAACAGTTGGGTGAAACTTATGAAGAGTTCTGCTGAGGCTGGAACAAACTCGAGTTGGGCCTTCATCGTCGCACTTCTGATCTAAGCTACAATCTTTAGAAATTTGGGAGTTGACAGAAGTTTCTTCAGTTTTTTCTCTCTCGGCATGAAATTCAGGAAGTACTCTAAGATTGCCGGCCACTTCTGCATGATTCTAGCAAGGGCACGTCCGATCGTCAGCCAGCGGCTTAGGACATGCTATATGAAAGCATTCTCTGGCACTCTTACTTTCTTTTGGCACTTTCAATTGTCTTTACAACGTGAAGGCCAGCCGTCAAAAAATGAATGCATAAGAATAACAAAGTCGGAATTTTCTTCTCTGAACACCTGAAGACCTTTCAAGAAAGCGTTATGGATTAAATGGATGTTTCAAGTACCAATATTCAACATTCCCTTTCCCGTCACTTTCCTTTTTTTGGCATTGAAATTGTTCCAAACGCTTTTGTTGACGTTTGGTCCATCACTTCCAAGCACGATCAGTTTTTCAAGTGGCAGCTGATTCTACTCAATTTCTGACATAATCTTCCTACACAGATCATCACTTGTCGCGTGGCCCATAAAACTTGTGCATAAAAGTCTGCTCTGGATTTCGTTTCCATATAAGGACCAATATCGACCAATACCGTCTGAAGTGCCCATATTAACTCTGCTTTATAAGCGGCATCACGCTCACAAAACACGTTTGTACCATCTAACGGCTTATCCTTGGTTGTTTCATCAACTCGATATTGTCCATTCAGGTAAAGCTATAGTGGATGTAGTTAAGCAGTAACTGCGGCTTTGTGCTCAGAAGATCGCACATGTTGGTTTACCCCTGAGCAACCCCAGCTGGCAACCAAAATTTTTCAAGCAGAGTTTGCAAAAGAACGAGTACTGGTCATTTCCAGTCTTACACCATTCGCCAATCTTTCTACCACTGCAATCCGTCTTAGCAAGCTATGAACTATTAAACTTGGTAGGTCCCATACTTAATTACCAAGCATCACCTACAAAATAGCATCCCAAGATTAAAAGACCATAAAAAGAAAAAATATGGATATGTCCAAAACTGGGCCGTATTCGCATCAGCCTTTAAAATAGCGTTCAGGCAGGAAACGCATAAGTCGCAAGAGCTCCAATCTCATTAAGCAGATACTGCTAGCCTGTATACTGATCTTTGCTCATTTCGGACAGGCCCAACATGACAATAAACAGAAGTCAACACAACAGCATAGCCCAGGAAGAAGCAGTTTACTAAGCCCAGCAAAAACATTAGTTAAGTTCAAACAGCTCAACAGTTGTAATTAATTATCGATCTACACCAAAAGACTGCACAGTCTACAACAGAGTCAAAAGCAAAAAAAGCACATCTTGGCTTACTTAAAGAGAAGAGAAAAATGCAAACCATGAGCAATGTTCTTAGTGCTCTTCAGCCAAAAATATAGGAATAATAGGATTTTAGCCAAAATATAGGCATTTTATAGGAGTGCATTAGAATATAGGAATTTATTGGAATTTATAAACGAGTCCGAACGCTGCTGATAGCAAAAAAGAATTTTTAGTACCCTCTAATCATGTTTAAATTTAACAATAATTGACTATTATTGTTTTCAGGTAGGTTTCAGGTTAGGTCTGATTAACATAACTATGACACCCGCGCGTCGAACGAGCTGCCTAGTCTAATCACCATAATTACCAAGCAAAGTTCTCGTTTATTAATCATGGAAGAAAACTACGGAATACTATTTCCAATAAAATTAAAGAAATGAAAAAGGTTGAAGAATTTTGAAATAAAGTTAAGGAAATAATGTGTTCTAATTACGGGTTTAAATTTATTATTTGAGGTAGCTTTTTCTGGTAGTGTTATGAGGCAATTAGGAGATTGTGATATTGTGGCAAGTTTGGTTAGTTGGATTTTTTTTTTCTTTTTTATTAAGGTAACTACAGTAGCAGCTTGGCGAGGAAAAAGTACATAGTGATTTTCATTACCAATATTTTATGTGGAGTTAATTCATAGGAATGACCAGCATCAAGAGCATTTTATTTCCTTGGTACCCTCAAGGACTAACTGCTTTTGAAAGTTTACGGGCAGACCAGTAAACTGAGTTACAGAATGTTACTTTTTATTTACATATATATGTATATAATATAGTTGTAGTTTAAAACTAAACTAAAAGAAACCACCTATCAAAAAACCAAGGATTTAGCATTGCTTTCAGTACTTGATCTTAAGTAGTTGACAATTACGTTTTAGGGTAATAGAGCGTCAGTATTTTGCCAAACGGATTAGGTCCGGGTTATTTTTTGAGAGGCTTTGGATCAAGGATATGCTCAAACATAATAGTTATCAAGTATGAGAAATCACACATCTTAAAATTTCGTAGAGTATAGAGACAAACCTCTTTGGGATGATCATCAGAAAATTGTTTAGGGAACTTTATCTGTTTCAATTCTTTAATGGTAATAGCCCGTTCCATGTCCGTAGAAAATGGCACGAGAAGCTCAAAGAGAATAAGCCCCAATGAATAAATATCCACTTTGTAGTTGTAAGGCTTCCCATTGATCTGTAACAAAGATAAAGTATGGAATAAGACAATACGAAAAAAAAAAAAAAAAAAAATATACAACTGGGCGCTATTTCTAAGAACACAAGAAGATGGCCTATGACAAAATCTAGAAAAGAAAATAACCAATATATATATATATATATATATATATATATATATATATATATATATATATGTATATATATGGACTTATATCCATTTGAACGTTTCTTCGTCCGTCATAAAAAGGCACTGTGGTCTTACAAAAAAAAAAAAACAAAAAAAAACGTAATGTAAGGTATTATGTCCAAAATACGTTGTATATGTAGGGAGATGTCACCAATCAGGTATATAACTATAAATTCGACGGCATTTTTTTTGCAATCAGAAGAAGAAGAAGATTTATCACTTTCATTAGAAATTTAACTTACATTTAGGCAACATTAGATTACATTTAGGCAACTCTCAGACAAATCTAGTGAACGAACCGTAAGTTATTATTTTGTTCTGTACAAATATCTTAGTTTGAACTTTAATGCTTTAATATATCTGCTGATGATTATCGCTGTAGACTATATGTGGTCGAAATATCTAGACTTTTGTATCTGCTTTACCTGTCTAATAAATGGACTTATCCCCATCTGAACGTTTATTTTTACCTCATCGAAAGGTTGTGTGGTCTTGGAAATAAACCTAATTTAAGATATTACATAAAAAAAAACTCGTGTAAATGGAGAGATATAAGACTAATCAAGTATATAACTAGAAATTTTACATTTCTTTTGAAATTAGAAGACGAAATAAAAATTTTCCACCTTCATTAGAAATTCAACTTACGTTTAGGCAATATCAATAAAGAAAATTTACAACTCAAGACTTTGGATGAACCAAGTTACTGAACTCTGTCGGACAAATCTAGTGGATAAACCAGAAGCTATCATTTTGTTCTCTATAAATATGTTAGTTTTAATTTTAGGACTTAAGCATATCTGCTGATGACTGTTGCTAAACATGTGATCGAAATATCCAGACTTTTGTATCTGTTTTCACTGTCTAATAAATAGACTTATCACTATTCGAAAGTTCATTTTTTCGTCATAGAAAGGCAGTGTGGTCTTAGAAAAAAAAATAACAATTTGAGGTATTAGGTCGAAAATGCCAAGAATTTACCAGGAGTTCTCGAAAATCAAATTATATTCCATCGATTTATGTTGCAATAAATAGATGAATTAATATAGCTGTTATTTTTCGCTCACTGTTTCGTGATGTTGCAATTCGATCAATGAGGATAAAATCGGCCTAGCTTTCAGCTAAAAAGTTAGCGCCAGGGGATAACGGGACTAAAAGACCCACTTTGTGTCACCAATTAGAAATGGTGAAAATCCTTTCATAATTCTGGTTCAAAGAAGGAGCCATATACCTGCTACCTGTCTACTGTTCTGGTAGACCAGTATTCGAAGGGACACGATTATGATTATTTTTGATTTTTAAAGAGTGAACTAGAACTTTAATTTTCAGTTCGAACGAATCCATTCTTAAGTTGCTATTACCATTTTTTCAATGTACAAGATAATAATTATAATAAATGTGATAATACATAATAAGATAATAATTAGGACGCGCATCACTCTTTAATAAGACTCTGATATATATTTAATTTATCAATACCCATATTTCCATGGTAAGGCCTAAAACTGTGACAAAAAATCTTTGCAAAAGATAATCATAAAACAGGATTTAATGGCAATGAAAGAATACCTGTTCAGGGCTCATGTACATTTGAGTACCAACTTGAGTCGTGTGAGGCTTTACATTAGCTGCCAAATCTTTTGAAGAACTGCCAGAATATGAATCATCTTCGTCCTCAACCATTTGTGTTGCTAGTCCAAAATCACCAATTTTTATATGATCTTCGGCAGAAAAAAATATATTCGAAGGCTAGACAGAAAAAAGAAGAAAAATCAAACTAAAGTTTACAAAGCTCCAAAGGATATTGTGGAAAACTGCGACCGTTTCCAGGATTTCAACTGAAGGGAACAGTTAAGGACATAGGGTTTTCTTTTTAGTACTTTCTGACCACTAAATAACCAGAAAGTCTGGGACTTTCTGTAATTTCTACATTTGAGGGGGAGGGCTCAATCCTAGTAGACGCAACCCCTCCTTTAACAAAGCCTCTCAGATAAAAAAAATAGCTCGAAAGTCATTGCTTGAATACACAAGTGCGCAAGTTAAAGTCATTAATTCATCCTATTAAAATTCAAAATTCAAAACTAAGTTTTCTGGAAGAAACACTTGCAAATTGACCAATTGTTACCACACGATTCCATAGAAGGATAGGAAATGACCTGCTTAGTACTTTGCACCCTATGTGAAGGATCAAATCGAACCAAAAAATGTCGTTCCTCTCCCTTAATAGGTAAACTGAGGCTGAAATTATTACGTCCGCTATTAATTCTATAAATTTCTACCGTGCAGAAAAAATTCTTTTCATTGCAACCTGAATACCTCAGCAGGTCAGTGATCTGCTGCAAGAACCATGGAGATAACAAAAATAAGCTACACCCAGAGTCAGATAGGCATTTCTTTAGCAATATTTTAGCACTTAGTGTTTTCTAGCGTCTTTGCATGCCACTAGGCATGTACACTCTCTGCTAAGCTTTTATGTAGATACTTGTGCCTAAATACAAGTTTTTACTTTATTCAAGTACCGCAGGATTTTGGAGAAGGATACTAATTTGGTTTTATCTGCTGCTAAAAATTCTTTCGTATAAAAAAATTAAAACATTTCTTATAACTTTCTTGAACCAGCATTCTTGGGAAAAAAGACGGTATTTAATGATTTTGAAGTCATTAGGTACAAATACGAGGCTAAATTCCAAAACAAAGTAATTAGCCCACAACAAAGGGCTCGAATCCTCAACAATGCAGTATGGATACATTATGATTCAAAAGACTTTCCAGTTCCCTACAGCTTGTGTAATAAAACATATTGTATAAAACTAGTGTATAAAACATGTGTATAAAACTAGAGATTACAAGGTTAATCCTGCCACATAAGAGATACAGTAACTCATTGATGTACACTGGAAATGTGTATACAAATACTTCTTCGGTACTCAATCGTAGCAGTATTAATTGTATATATACATAGACATGGATTTATTTTTCATTTTATTTTGCTTAGTTTTAGATTTTATTTTACTTTAGGTTTCATAGATTATTTTAGATTTTGTCTTTTTTCTTCGTCTACATTTAGCGTTAAAGACCACTTATTTTGTACAGGAGAAATACCCGAGTGGTTTTATTCCATCTTTTCCTTCTACTGGTCGTAATCCCGTTCGTGTCTTCATCTTGTAATGTTTTTTTTCTCTCTTTGCTTTTAGCTCCAAAATTAGAACATGAAAAGAACAAATTTCGCAAGCGATGTTTGAATTTCATTGAGGTTGGTATTTAAGGATTTTTGAAATCACTAGTTATAAAAATGAGGACAAAGATAAAAAAAAAGAAATTATGAAGCCTACCACAGTATTTCTATAAAAAAGATATCGCAAACGGCATTATAATTTTTTTTGGAAAATTGGCCTACTACCATTTCCGGTATGAAAAAATATCTACATAGGTCACGACTTCAGAAAAATTTGTTTCTCTTTCCTCGTCCCCTTAATGTTATCATAAAACGCCCGCTGACTGAATTTAGAGACCCTCGAACACCAATGATTGGAATGGCGTTCAGGTGAAGAAATCGAGTCATCTGGAGATTTGGGATCAATGATAATTGTTATCAGATGCCATAACAAAAACAAGGATGTGGTTTCTTTGTGGGACTGGGTTAATCAAATTTGTATGCAGCGATTACTTAATCAATTAGCCAACTTGCTTAATGCTAGATGACAGAGCAGGTCAATTGAAGTTTGGAAGAATATAGCATAAGAGTAATCACATGGAGCTTTGAAATTTTGATACACAGTATTCAACAACTCAACAATTTATGAAAACTTACGGGAGATTAGTTTTAAATCCAATTACCCCCCCCCCATTAACGCCCCTGGCTTAGTTAAAAATGATCCATGTCCCGAATCCATCAATGAAGTAAGGTTTGTGAACTGTTTCATATTTGTGAAACAGTTCGTGATAACGAACTAAAGGTCCCACAATATCAATGAAAATCGCACCGTCAGATTCAGTGCATCAAAGTATCCTATTGTAGAGGTTTCAAGCTCCTATCTGCAAAAATGTTGAATTTTGTTTTTCTTTTTTTTTGCCAGAAGAAAGTTCCCGGATGCGTGTTTATTTAGGGGTTATCGTATCGACCCAATGGTCTAAAATATCGAGAGGGGGCTTATTTGAGCAGAAATTAAAAGTTCTAGTGCCCTTTTTAAGTGACCCGAAAATTGGAGGGCAACTAGGCCCCCTCCCACGGCCGTTTTTCTAAAATTCGCCCGATCAAAATTTTAAGATAGCCCTTTTTTTCAGCATAGTTGAAAAGCCGAAAAACTATACCTTTGGTGATAATCCGATCCCCGCAGTCCCTGGGGAAACTCTTTAAGCAACAAATTTGCCCATTGTGTCCGTATAGTATTTGTTATTGGGAAGTATGCATACATTTTCGGGTGGTGTGTGAATTATCTGCAGGGGGATTTTCCACAGGAAAAAATTTGGCTGGAAAGGGAGCTTCCAGGGGGTGGATTTTTCAAGGGAAATTTTACACTGGGGGAATTTGCCAGAATTCCTACGTAAAATTCTTTGTATGTCTTGCTTTCTCTTTGTCGACTCAATTCTGCGCGTGGAGATGTTAAGGTTAATTGTTCGTCGTAAATTTTCACCACGATTGGATTGTCTTGAGGATACACCTGTGGAGAGGAGGATTTTTCAGTGGAAGTTGAGCTAGATTCCCAGGCATTATTTAAAAAACGATCAGAAATTAAACAAAAAAGTGTTTTCAACAGAAAATAATAAACAGCATTAAATTTTAAAACAAACACAAATTATTACTTATATAAGGGGGGTTGCCCCCTCCGCAAAATATCGCCCTTTACGCTAAAGTTCAAACTTCCTCCCAATTCTTTAAGAATAACTCCTGATTCGTTGTTTCTGTTTGTTGATTGTTTAATTATTCTTAACTAAGTTTCTGCCCTAGTCAAGTACTTTTGTGCTTTCCTGGCAGATTATGTACATGTAATTATGTGTTTTTGTTTAAATATATATGATTGAATTGAAACTGAAATGAATTGAAACGCAAGGTTTGTTTAATTATAAACAGCGCAATAGCTCTGCCTAAGTGAAGAACGATATGAATCATTTATTTATTTTTTTGTTCTAGGACCACGGCACTTTGCATCCAAGAAACATAAAAAAGGACTCATTCGATTGGAAATTGAAATGACTGGAGCGTAATATATGAAAATGGGTAAATGCTGGTAAACTATGCTTTGATGAATCATCGCCCACACCATATTGCAGCACAAGCCGAGCCCTCTACTGACCTGGCATTCCAACGACGATGTTACTAAGGCCCATATTGACTTCATTCTCGTCCGCCAACGTTGGAGAAGTTCGTTAATAGACTCCCGCTCTTATAACAGTGCAGACACAAGCTCAAAATGAGGGTCTGATCACAAGCTAGTGCTTGCAAAAATACTACTTCGTCTTGCATCCCGGAGAAAGAATAACACGAAATCCCGAATAGACATTGGTAAGCTGCCAGACAAAGAAGCTCGGCAAACTCTAAATATGGAGCTAACAACCCGTTCTGATGTCCTAATTTTGAATGAAGAGGAAAACCGCGACTCTGAGCAAAGATGAGATATCTTGAAAACAGTGATGAAAGAGACCACTGAAGACCGAACGAAAGTGAAACGAATGCACTGGATTACTACCAGAACCCTGCCTATAGTCGAAGAACGTAGGAAAAAGATGAGCAGCCCTAAACAAATCACAAAAGAGGTGCGCGGACAGGTCAAGCACTCTGCTTGTCTAGATCACTGCGAGAACACAGCAGAACAGCTTCATGGTATCCTTGGGAAAGTATGGAAGGCCGACACTTTCCAAAAGCATTGGAAGACATCCGTTATTCTTCCTTTTTTACAAGAAAGCTGATAAAACCGAGTGCAAAAACCACCGGGGAATAAAGTCTAATTGACATTACAGTAAAAACTGTCAGGATTATCCTCCTTAACCGCTTCAAAGGAGAAAGGGAGAAAAGAACTCGTGAAAATTAAGCCGGTTTCCGTTCTGGTAGAGGCTGCATTGGCAATATTTTTGCACTCCGCCTCATTATCCAGCAACTTGAAAGGTATGTTTCCCCCTGATTTTGATACTTCCGGACTTTGTTTTCGTCTTTGATTCGATCACTCGCCAAACAATTTGGAAAATTGCCTATTGGGGGGGGGGGGGTTAGAAAGTTTGATCACAGATAGAAAACTCAATGGCTCCCATTTGAAAAGCCGCTGGCAGTAGACCGCACTACGTGATTCAATCATGTCTCGAAGATAGTACTAAGTACAATTAGTGCCCTTTTAAAAGTCGAAAGTGATTGGAGAACAACTAGCCCCCCTCCCACACCTACTACTTCCCAAACATATCCAATCAAAATTTTGAAATAGACATTTTGTTCAACGTAGTTGAAAGGTTCGTAAATTATGTCTTTGAGGATGACAACCTCCCCCCTCCCACAGCCCCCAGGGCAAAGGTTGTAGGTTATGACCTGTGGGCACATAAGGTTTTGATAGAAAGCGTTGTCGTAGGAGCTTCAAAAAGAGCGAATTCAATTGGAAATTGAGAGAGTTAGTGTCTTTTTAATAGTCAAAAGTGATCAGAGGGCAAATGCCACCCCCCCCCCCCCACCGCGCATATCATTTTCCAAAACATTTCCAATTACAATTTTGCTATAGCCATTTTGTTGAACGTACTTGAAAGGTAATAAAATTATCTGTTTGAAGATGAAACCCCTCAAAGCCCTCAAGACAAGGGTTGTAAGTTATGGGTTTTGGGCATATAAGGTTTTTATAGAAAGCGTGGTCGTAAAAACTTCAAAAATGGCTCATTCGATTAGAAATTGATAGGGCTAGTGCCTTTTTTATTATTTAAAAGTGATCAGAGGGCCACTCCCCCCCCCACACACGTCGCATTGTCCGAAATACATCCAATAACAATTTTGAGATAACCATTATATACATAATAGTCCAAATATCATATAGCATATCTTTTGGGGGTTGAAAACTCTCAGAGTCTGGGCCCAGGGTTGTAAGTTATGCTCCAAGAGTACTTAAGGTTTTTATGGAAGGGATGGTTGTATAAACATTAGAAGAGGATCATTTGGTTGAAGATTGTAAGTTCCAGTTCCCTTTTAAGAGTCAAAAGCGATAGAGGGCAGCTAGCTCCATCCCCCGACTACCCCACTTCACAAAACGAATCTGATTAAAATTTAGAGATAGTGATTTTGCCCAAAATAGTCCAAAGAACGTAGAACAATGCCTCTTCGGTTGACAGAACTCCCGAGTGCCTTGGGGATAGGGTTGTAAGTCATGTCGTGGGGGCATATAAGTTTTTATGGAGTGCGTGGCCGTATAAACTCCAGATACGGTTCATTTGATTTGAAACGGGAAGTTATAGTGTCCTTTTTAAGAGTCAAAAGTTATTTGAGAGCAACAAGACCCCTCCCCCCATGTTCCCCGAAAGACCTCCAGTCAAAATTTGAGGATAGCAATTTTGTCCATTGTAGTTTCAAGGTCCGGGAACAGTGTCTTTGAAGAAGAGAACCCTGTCTTCTGGTGTAAGGCAACTGCTTGTAAGGTTAAGAGCATTAAGATAAAAATTTAAAGGAGTATATGAATATACAGGTTATGAAAAGAGCAAATCGACAATATCATAGCAATGGCTAATTATATTAAGTTGAGTAGTTATACTACTGCTATCACTGCTATTATAACTAAAATTAAGGGTATGAAGGTAAAATTTTCGGAGAATATTTCTGAAAATTTCTGTTATACGGATGATAGCCTGCCATCCACATGCTGGTTGTTAAAAGGGCATTTCAGCAATATCCTTGGAACATTTTCGCATGTGAAGTTAAAATTTACGACGCTTATTGTGGGGGATGTTGAACTAACCAAAAGACAATATTTGCATCATAATACAACTGCTTCTACTTACACAACTACTCCTACTGCTACTATTATTATTACTGCTATTACTATTACTGCTACTAAAGCTAAGACTACTACCATTAAATCTACTCCTACTGGTATACTACAACTACTGGTGCTAATACTACTAATAAACTTAAGGGTATTTAGGCAGACATTTTGGGCAATATTGCAACTACATTGAAATAAATCGAAACAGACTATGCCCGCATAGGTTGTCAAAAGGAAGTATCTGCAATGCTTCAGGACTGGTTGATGGTATTAAGCTAAAAATTTAATCGTGTGTTAAGGGGATGTTGAGAAAAGGGTGCCATGTGAATACTGCCACTAATGCTACTACTGCTACTACAACTATTTCTACTACCAGAGCCATATCCAATTTTTTTTTTTAGAGGCGTTTACACAAAGCTTTTTTCAGGAGGATGGGGGGGGGTACGCAATAACCTCGAAAAACACATAAAACACTTGTTTATATTCATTTTTGTTAAGCTTTTACAAGTCAGACACACTTTTCGGGAGGGGGGTCACCCCCCCTCAGATACGGCCTTGGCTACTACACAAGCTAAGGGTATAAAGGTAAAGCTTTCAAGGAATATTTAGGTGGATGCTGAACTAAATCAAAACGAACTATCATCATGTAGATTGTCAATAGGGTGACAAAGCAATATCACATTAACGGCTTACATTGTTAAGTTATACCTTTCAGGGTAAGTTGTGACAGATTTTGAACTACCCACAAGACACTATGTGTATACATCTGATACTAATTCTGCGATTACTGTAACTATTGACACTAATTTGAAACGTTAAGGGGATTTACAAAAACTATGAGCATGCAAGTTTTAAAAACGTTTTTAAATAAAAGTTTTTAAATAAGCAATCTAATAATCAGCGCTGCTCTATCATAGCAAATAATATCACTGATATTTTAAAGATGATAATTTGGTTGGAAATACAAAGTTCTAGCACCTTTATTAGGAGTCAAAAGTGATTGGAGGGCAACCAGCCCTCCTTTTTAGATCGTAATTGACTAAATACTTCCAATAAAATTTTGAGATTTTGCCATTTAAGCCATTTTGTTCAGCATAGCTGAATGGTCATGTAACCGTATCTCTAGGGCTATTGCGTAGGTCGACCCCAACAGTCATACGATTTGCCCATTATGTTTAAAAACTAAATATTGCCTTAAGATTCAATCAAGAAGCACTGTGCGTATATTGTTTACCAATAAGGCATCTCAGCAGTATCCCAAGAAAGACTGAGGCTATTATGTTCAAACTTCCGGGGCTACTTCTATTACTACTTCTGCTTTCAAAATTTAAATGGATCAAAAGAGTGTAAGGGTATCCAAGCTGTCAAAGAGCAAAGATAGATTTTTGGTGAATAGTATCAACTTTCATTTTTAAGGTCAGCTAGAGGAGGTAAAAGCTAAATTAAAAGCCACTATTTGAGTCCTAAGTTTTAAAAGGGTGTACGCTGTTAAAAATTATTGAAAAATTTTCTCCAGCATACAAATAGCAGGCCTAACTATAATATCTTCAAGAAAAGCTGAAAAGAATTAAACTATTATTGTCTTTCTCCCTGAAAAGACTACGTCAGTATAGAATGATCAGAAATTAGTTCAAAAATTAAATACAATATTAAACTGATAATGCACATTCATTTTTATTTTTTGGAGTTTAGTGCAAATTATGTTCTGACCTTAGGAAGGCATAGGGGAGACACGAGATACTTCTAAATATCCCATTTCATTAAGATCCGGTCACTTGTTCGTAAGTTAAGAATATCTCATTTTTTAATTTTTCCAAATTAACCATCCCTCGACTCTCCGCCAGATGGTCGAATTGGGGAAGCGACTATTTCTAATTTGATCTGGTCCAGTCCCTGATATACCTACCAACTTTCATCGTCCTAGCTTATCTGGAAGTGCCCGAACTAGTAAAACCGGGACCGACAAACCGAAAGACCAACAGACATACAGACAGACGGACAGGAATTGCGATCGCTATATGGCACTTGGTAAAATATCAAGTACGTTTAGATGAACCTAGGTGCAAGTAGTGAAATGGTGCTAAATTTACTACAAATAAGATTTGCACTTCACTGAAAGAAACATTTTTTTAAACATTTTTTCTTCTTTGTTATGCCATTGAATCTGTCACGTACGCAGGGGGGGGGCCTTCGGGCCTGCCCTCCCCCCGAAATTTTGTGAAATGTCTAATTTCCCCATGGTTTCTTCGGATTTCTGGTAAAAGTAGGACATTTATCAAAAACATAGCTACATGTGTGAAGTCTTTTTTGGGGGATTTTACACCATGCAATTATCCGGTCAAGTCACTGCCCAATTAACCCTTTTTCTGTCAAACTTTTTACCCTCTTTGAAGTAATTAGCAATTGTAATGTTATTTTTTTTGTAAAGAGAGTTTGCTTTTCACAGCAAAATAGAATTATTTTTGATATTAGGGCGTTTATTCCCCCTTTTCAGGATAAAGTACAGCTTTTAATGGATCAATTTTGGAAACTATCATTATTCATTAAAATCTATGTTTTTGCAATAGAAGAACTACCCCCCCCCCACAGTACCCATATTGCACTGTTAACCCTAAAATTTCCCTTTCAGTGGGATATAATGGATTAACCACTGGTTCTAAATCGCTATGAACATAACCTGAGCCTAAAACGTACTTTTGAGGCTTCAGTCTTCTTCCCCCCATCCACTACAATACTACATATTAAAGTTAATCTGTATTTTCCGATATACGTGCTTTTTGTATTACTAAATAAAAAAGTGTTACTTTATATCTGTTGTTTCGAAGGTTTTGCCCCCCCCCCAAAAAAAAAATCTGCGTACGTGCCTGCAATGAATGAATTTAAAATGCTGCTCAGCCCTCCGGTAATTTTTTTCTGTGTCTGCATGTTTGTAATAATTAGTTTAGTAGCTAATTTTGTGCATTTAGCTAATTTTCTTCAATGTTTTTTTCTTTCCAAGCCCTTTTTTTCAGGTATTTACAAAACCAATATATTAAAAAAAACTTTGAATTAAAACCTATTTATTTAGTTTGGTTAATTTAAGTGTCAATCTATTTAGAAAAAACTCCCCCCCCCCAAAAAAAAAATCCAGAAAAATTCCTAGGCACATAACTGGCTAATCCATAGTATATAACAAAAAACAGGACCAAAAAAGGAGAAAAAAATTACCTTTAGGTCCCTGTGAATCATATTTTTATTGTGAACATATTCAATTCCATGAACCATCTGGTTAAAAATCCTTAAGATTTTTCCTTTACTTCGTGAAGTTGTATTGCTTAGCCACTCGCGAAGGGTGGTTTTCTGACAGAGCTGCATTTGAATGTACAAAATGGGCCGTACACCTTCTACTATTTAAAATAAAAGAAGAAAAATAATCAAAAAACAACAATAAATTATCTGAAACATGAATAGCCTGATAATAACATTATCTAATATCGATGTCCAGTGAATCCAAAGAAAGGGGAGAAACAGGTAAGGAGAAGAAAAATTCAAGACTGGAAAAATTCTTAACTGGACATCGTTAAATAGTTTTACAAAATCTATTCACTCAAAGGAAAAAAAGCTACTTAGGATATCAATTTTCACTAATATAGAGAGTTCCTACATTGATCTGCTTTGTAGTTAGACTTTTAAGCGCACATAACGTGCAAAAATCTATGATTTGACGACTCACTGTATGACTTAAGCTCTTTTTGTCAACAGCTGGCCAACCGTTGTAATTTAAAGTCAATTTACGGGCTACAAAACTTCCTCCGATTCAAAATGACAAAATTGGCAAAATAAGTCTTAATCATGGCTCCACACCTGATACGGGAGATGTGGAATCTCTACTCCTCAGGCACATTTCTTGACCCCTTCATAAACAGTTCACTTCTTCATTGATCTTCCATGATTTCTTTAGATCTTCACCTCATTGTATTCCATCTAGTCTTGTAACACCAAACCTTCTGCCCAATCCAACGTAAAATCGTTTTATAGCTGAATTATTAGCTCTACTAGTTTGTACTGTCGTACTTGAATTAATACAGGCAACCAACCCCGTTTTCACTTTACCTCCTATGATTAACATCCCGACCCCTCCCTAACAGTGAAGGTTTACAATCATGACCCCCTCCCCCTAATTTATACCAAAATACAAGTTCGGAATCAATGAGGTTAATACTAGAAAAAGTGAAACCATGACAGGAAAGCGTGGAGCAGAAACTGAGAGAATAAGAGTGTCTTAGAATAAGAGAATAAGAGAGTTCGAAAGTAAAGCCGGAAAACAAACAAACAAATAAACGTCATTTATTTTTGCTCTTTAACGGGGGAGGTTGCCTTAGTAGTAAAAGAACAGGACAGGACCTCGATGCTTTTGAGTGTAGCTCAGAAAATTAAGGCAAGAGGAGGGGGCCTGAATTAAAGCAAGTATGAAGCAAAGCATTTAGGTTAAGAAACCAAAAGGCTAACGTGCATGTTAGCTTTTAGATAGAAGTGGAGGGTTCAAAATTTTATCAAGCTGAGTAAAAAAAGACAAAGGAACGGGCTAAATTGAACTAGAATAACGACAGTAAAACCTAACAGGATAAAGGCCTAGACACCTATCCAAGTGGAGAGGATTTGAGATCATAAAGCAAGGGTCCGCAAAAGAAGAGGGAGGGATTTGAGTTTGAGCATTCACTAAATTGAAAATAGGAAATAATTACAAACAATAATTAACATCCGTTTTTTACGGAATGTGGGCGTGAGTGTGTGAGGGGGGGAAGGGGATTCTCGTTCAGTCGAATTCAGAGGAAGCTAGGCTGGGAGCGTAGTTGAAATTGAAGTAAGTAGGAAAGCTAAGCCTAAAAAACGAGAAAAAGAAAAGATAAAAGATGCCAAGGTTGACTGATTCCATAGAGAAAGATTTCAAGTAACCTTCGTTGTACTTGTTTTCTTTTTCGAAGATTCCATCATTATACCAATTTATGATAATAAAATTTTCAATTTTTTCCAATAACAATGTAATCTATGCTCTTCATCATACTTGAGAAATATATATATATATATATATATATATATATATATATATATATATATATATATATATATATATATACGAAAAGAGAAATCACTAATGAAACAGCACAAACACATTAAAAAAAAAAAAAAAAAAAAAAAAAGGAGACAGAAGGAGAAAAGGAAGACTGTCTTCCTAAATTAGAGATTAATATAGACCAGCACTTGAATGAGGCCTTAACCCTACTCATCCAATATATATATATATATATATATATATATATATATATATATATATATATATATATATATATATATATATATGTATATATATATATATATATATATATATATATATATATATATATATATATATATATATATATATATATATATATATATATATATATATATATATATAGAAAGACATTAGGAATGTCCAATTTACGTCATGAATTCGATCCAAAAATGACATAGCGTTGCCGAGACCCAGAACACAAGGGACAATGAGAATCCATATGTAGAAGCCTGCCACGTGCCATGCTGAGGCCCGGCGGCAAAGCTGCCGGGTCCCAGGTAGTATATATATATGTATATATATATATATGTATATATATATATATATATATATATATATATATATATATATATATATATATATATATATATATATATATATATATATACCACTAGTTACTCTAGTTGATTGGTTTGACACCCTAATAATAAACCGGTCCAACATGTAAAGAGAAGTTCGCAGGATATTTTACAATTTACTTCCATAATTGAAGGGTGAATAGGCTTAGACAGTTATAACTTAATGAGTAAGTTACAAAAATTCTGTAGAAAGAGAAGAGCGAACTTTACGGTTTAGAAATGGTTGAACTTCAAAGTGTATTTCAAGACAGTATAACTGCTTTAATGTTAAAAAGAAAGAAATAAATATACAGGAAAGAATAATATTTTAAAGAAGCTCTTCATAAATCCTGTAAGAAAATAAGGATAAAAAAAATCCCAGGTGTCTTCTTTTTTTACACAGTTAAGGGAATCCAAGTTTTGAAAAAAACGATATAATTTAGACTGGCATAAAATCCAAAACATGAATCACATTTTAAAGTAAGTAAAGTATGTGAATCAAAATGGAAGTAAGCTATGAAAACAAAATAAAATCTAGTATTTTTGCAATAGAGTTACGGAGCAACCCTCGCTCTCTCCCTCTCTTTGGAATGTCCCCTAGGATCGTAAGCGATCAGTCCTGAACCTGGGATATTGAGGGAAAAGGTACACATCAGACATCATGTCAAAAAAGTGCACTGAGTATACAAAATATGATGTTCTAGGCCCATTGCTCACCCCAGAAAAATTTCCACCCCTCTTCCCATAGAAAATTCCCCCACATATGAAATTTAGTAGCCTAAGGGGAAGTAGGATAAACGAAAATAATGAAGAAAGAAAGGAATTATGGAATATTCAACTTAAGTCCGAAAATATTGCCAAAATGTATGGTGTAGAATATCCTTTATTATTTATTTTTTCATTTTTATTTATTTTAATTCCTTTTTACTGTTTTGGGGGGTTGAGTTAAACATAGCAGGATAAGATAACAGTTCAACAAAATAATTTGAAAATATGAAATTATTGGCAACTGTGGAAGTACATAGTGATAACAGGCTGGGACTAAGAAGTACGTAAAGTAATAACTTCTCACAGACTCTTCTCGGTACCGACGAGAGGCGTCACTAGCCAAAATGTTTGGGAGGGGGGAGGCAATAGATTTGACCCACTGGTTGGTCGTTATTACCAACTAATTTGGGCGATAATGCTATTAAAATTGCTTCATTTTTTGTTCTCTGTCAACTGAGATTGATATTGTTTCATAGATTTTACGTCATATATTTTCATCAGTCCATTTGCTCTATTAAAGTACTTTACCGTTTAAAATTTTTCATTCAACTGGCTGAAAACATTGAGGAAGTGGATCCACCTTCCCTAATACATGAATCCCTTGCCAACAAATATAGCACATGATACCAATCCCTCCTAACAATCAAGAACGCGCCCTTTAAGGCATACACAACAAGGTTTTCCCGTCTGAAGAACCTTTAATGGGCGTTTCTTTTTCTAATTTAAAGAATAATGAGTCAAACTCTAGCTTCGATTAAAATATTCAAGAGCTTCTTATTCCAATCAGCAAGCAATGGTTTATACAAAGGACGTTTTCATAAATGGACAGAGCCTAGTTCACAAAAAGTATTGGTGCTTGAGACGGCTTTCCCGTTTCAAGTATCTTGTATCAAGTATCATGGATTACGTAACTTTTCAGGAACGAATGCGCAATCGTGTGGCATTACGTCTTCCCCAACTGGGAAGCTCAAATATGTAGTTTTTTGGCATATTTAAATTGAGGGTATTTCCGAATTTTTAATCAATAACAAATTGGTCCTCCATAGGGCAAAATCGCAATTTGGTGCCACAAAATGGCAGAAAACGAAACCTCCCAAGGCACAATTTTTTTGGATACTGTAAAAAGGCTCTATAACTTTTAATTTCTGGTCAAATTAGCCCCTTCCCAATTTTCTAGGATGATCGGTTTGATACGATCACCCCTGGAAAACAGATTAACAAATCAATAAACATGCGTCCATGGTCTTTCTTCCAGGAAAAAATACAAAATTAAAAAGTTAGCAGATAGGAGCTCGAGATCTCCACAATAGGGATCCCATTTTACGCTTAATTTAATGGTATGGTTTTTATTAGGGCTACAGGCTTTTTATGGGTGTTTTCCCATTTTCGAAAATCAGGCAAATTTTCTCAGGCTCACAAGGTTTGATGTGTGAAATTAAACCTAATGAACTTTATATATTCTGAATCAGCATAAAAAGCCATTATTTTATGTATTAATTGTTGTCGAAGTTCCTTTTTTACAGCTTTCGTTATTATTGGCTCGATTTACTCTCTATTTTCAGTTCGTTACCATAAACTGTTTGATTCTACACGTTATATCCTACATATATTTTGGAATATATATATCTATATATATAAAAATAAGTTGTCTGTCTGTCTGTGGATCAGGTGACGTCATGTTTCTGTGTCGGCTGACGTCATGTTTTCGACTGACGAAATTACAGACTGGGACATCGGGACACAAATGACGGACACTCAAAGAGAAAGCGACCGGGACACAAGGAATGTTCGATTAGCAATCACCATCAACAAAGCACAGGGACACAAATGACGACCGGGACACAGGGAGTATAAATGACGACCAGGACATAAGTAAAAAAACTAAAAAAACTAAAAAAAAAGGTAAAAACTACAAAAAAAACTAAAAAAAAACAAAACTAAAAACTAATAAAAAAACTAAAAAAGCTAAAAAACTAAAAAAACTAAAAAAGAAAAAAAAATAAAAAAGGAAAAAAAAATGAAAAATAAAGGAGAAAAACAAAACTAAAAAAAAAAAAAAAAATAAAAAAAACTAAAAAGAAAAAAGAAAAAAACTAAATAAAAGTAAAAACCAAAAAAAAAACTAAAAAGAAAAAAGGGGAAAAATACAAAAATTTATTTCATCATATACCATTTCAAAAACGAATGTATATACAGACCGGGACACCGGGATACAAATGACGACCGGGACACAGGGAATATAAATAACGACCGGGACACAGGGACACAACTACAACGGGGACGCCGGGGGGCACAGGGGAATATATAAATGACGACGGGGACACAGGGAATGTTCGATTAGCAATCACCATCAACAAAGCTCAAGGGCAATCATTAGAATCATGAGGTATAACTAAAAAAACTAAAAAAAGGTAAAAAACTAAAAAAAACACCAATTCAAAAACGAATGTATATACAGACCGGGACACCGGGACATAAATGACGACCGGGACACAAGGAATATAAATGACGCCCGGGACACTCAAAGAGAAATCAGAGACTGGGACACCGGGACACAAATGACGACCGGGAAACAGGGAATATAAATGACGACCGGGACACAGGGACACAACTACAACAGGGACGCCGGGGGGCACAGGGGGATATATAAATGACGACGGCGACACAGGGAATGGTCCATTAGCAATCACCATCAACAAAGCTCAAGGGCAATCATTAGAATCATGAGGTATAGATCTGAATACGGATTGTTTTCCCATGGACCATTATATGTTGCATGTTCAAGAGTCGGTAAACCTGACAATCTATTTATATGCACAGACAATGGGACAGCAAAGAATGTTGTATATTTGCAAGTTTTACGTAGTTAAAAACATATGTATATATCTATCTATATTCACAGGTGGGACATACGGACACAACTACAATGGCGCGTAATTAATATGGCGCGTAACGACTTACGCGCGGGGGGGCTTGGGGGGGGGGGGGTTGCGAAGCGCCCCCACCAACTAGGTGTCGGGGTGGCGCGAAGCGCCACCCCAACAGCTAGTATATATATATATATATATATATATATATATATATATATATATATATATATATATATATATAATATATATATATATATATATATATATATATATATATATATACATAGACTATTCCAGAATCCCTATTTTTTTTAATCCTTTTTATTTGAATTAATTCCCCTTTAGCTGCTCAATTTTTAGGGAAAAATTTTGCAGGAGGAATTGTCGGGGAGAGGGAGAATTTTTCAAGCGCGCGGGGGGGGGGGTAAATCGACTGGAGAACGATGAATAAAAAACTCGCTAAATTGATCAAAAGGTTCATTAGCATATTTAAATAGTTCTGCTATGCTTCTCAAAAAGTTTGGACAACTTTGAATAAACATTTGGCATATAAACAGTTTAGATCAGACTCTGGGCACCCAAATTAATTTCGTCATATCCTAATTCATCACACTCTCTGCAAAGCAAAAATTGGAAAAGAATTGAGGAGCGAAAAGATTACTTTTTGAAGTTCCTTCTGATCTTTCAAACGACTCAACATCTAACCTATGGTTTCTCCAGCCTTCTTCTTCATTGGCATTCAAATCACTATCACTTTGACTAATAACAAACGGAGATCGAGTTTTTCGCATCGAGTGTGTATCTATGAGATCCAGTTTTTCAGATGAATGACTAAAAGGAATTTTTTCTCTATTTGATGACTTAATCTTTGATAGACTCAATTCACTATCTTCACACTGACTATTGGTGTTGTGCTCAAAAACGAGCATACCACTGTCAGAATAAGCAGTATCTTTACTGTTGGATAAATAGCTAACTTCTTCAAAGCCGAATGGCTGAGGAATTTTTATAGGTCTCCGACGGCAAGCTGGAGCAGAAATAATCCTGCTTGATTCACTGATTTCAGCATTGTCACTAAAAATAAAACAACATCAGAAAAATTGAAGAAGGAACTGTTTACATAAACACTACCTTTAGATAGGAGGAGGGATAAGGAAATTTTCTCAGGGGATCAAAATGAGAAAATAGGCCACTATCAAATAATTTCAATGAAACGTCTTTCAGCTCTATCTAGGGAGACTAGTATTAACGTGGAGGTGTTGTCTATGTGGTAAGACAATACCTGTGTGTGAGAAAAAAATCACTAAAATTGTACTATTCTAAAAACACAGTCAACTTTCAAAATAAAAACGTAAATATTGTTACTCTTATGGAGAGAATCATAAAAATGAGCTAAGGCTCAGGCCACAAAGACAGATTGCCGACAAACCCCAACGAAGAAGAAAATGGCACTTAGCGTGTGGTATTTTTCGATAGAGTTTGCCTTTCTTTTGTAGAAGACCCTCACTTGGTGGGGCGAGGTATTCACCATTGTTTTACACCATGCGAATAATCCCACCCACCCACTTCATACCGGCAGGAGCAGGCAACAGCCGTCTCTTAAAAGAAAGGAGAGTCACCGATAACTCGTCAGCCTCCATTGGCAGGAGGGGCTATATCCTCAGAATTGGTATTAGCAACAACATTTCTTTCTCTACCTTGGATTGCTCCTCAAGGGATTTTTCCTCCATGGTCGGTGCTTCACATGTCCAGGAGAAATGATCTCCCTTAGACATGATTTTGACAGCCATTACTGGCTTCAGTCTACTCACACTTGGAAGCGTAGTCTACAAGGGGCCCAATTTCCAATTTTTTTTTCAGTTTTCATGGAAATTGAGGAAAGTAGAAAACGCAAAAATCCGGCAAAGAGAGATTATAATTTGGAAATTCAGGCTAAAAAGGCAAACACTATTTTCCTATTTGTATTCGAAGATGATTTATTTTTTCTACTGAGAACGTCAAGAAAAATAGAAAGAAAAAAGAAATGCAAAAATAAAACTGACAGAAATCATATACAGTGCTATTGCACGGTCTAAGTAAAGAGCGATGTGGGCACAATGTATTAGTATTATTTCTTTTGTGTGTGTTTTTTTTAGACCAGGGCTCTTCGCATAGAAGTAGTTGTCGTAAAAACTTCGAAAAGGGCTCATTCGATTCTTAATTCAAAAGGCTAGTGCTCTTTTTAGTAGTTGAAAGTGATTGGAGGGCAACCACACCCATCATTTCCCCAAACACATCCAATCAAAATTTATAGACAGCCATTTTGTAAAGATTAGTTGAAGGGTACGGAAATTATATCTTTGATGATGACCCACTCCCCCCAAAGCCCTAAGGGCAAGGGTTGTAATTTATGCACTGGGGCATAACAGTTTTTTTGGAAGACGTGGTCGTATACACTTCGGAGGGGGCTCATTCGATGGGAAATCAGAAATTCTAGAATCCTTTTTAAGAGTCACAAAGTGAGTAGAAGGCAACTAACCAACCCCTCACGTCGTATTCCCCAAATACATCACACAGAAATTTAAAGATAGACATTTGTTCAAAAGCAGTAAAGATCACAGAAGGAAGTTTTTGAGGTTGACACAACCCCCCAAAGACCGGGGACAAGGGTTGCAAAATATGCCCCGGGGAGCAAATAAGATTTTTTATGGAAGAGCTGGTTTTGTGAACTTTAGAGGAGGCTTGTTTGACTGCAAATTTAAAGTTCTAGTACCCTTTTAAGATTCAAAATTGCTGGAGGGCAACTAGCCCCCCTCCCGTCCCTGATACCCTCTTTTCCCCAAACGCATCTGATAGAAATTGTGAGATAACCATTTTGCTCATAACAGGCCAAAGAGCATGTAACAATGCCTTCAGGGTTGAAACAACACCCAGAGCCTAGGAGCAAGAGTTGTATTATATGCCTTATATGCCTGGGGCATATAAGGTTTTTATGGAGTTAATGGTCCTATAAACTTCAGTTGGATGGGGCTCATTCGATTGAAAGTCGGAAGTTCTAGCGCCCTTTTTAAGAGTAAAACGTGAATGGAGGGCAACCAGTCCTTCCCCCACAAGTCTTCATTCCCAAAAACACATCTGGTCAAAACTTTAAGACAAATATTCTGTTCAGCATTGTTAAAATATCCAGTAATTATGTCTTTGGCGATGTCAACTTCCCCTCAGTTCTCAGGGCAAGGGCTTTAATTTAGGTAATTCGTTCACTGTTTACATATAGTATATGTTATTGAGAAAGGTATTCATGTTTAAGCTTTACTTTCTAAAAAGTCAAAGGGCATTCAGGTGAACGTTTCAGAGAATAATGAGCAGAGGATTGAACTAAATAAAAACACGTTTTGTGTATTCGGATTTTCAAAAGGGCGTAACTCGGGAATGACTGGGTATATTATTTGGAGCTTTCAGGAAATGATAGGGGAGATAATCAAAAAGGCAATAATTGCATGCTACCATTACTGCTACAACTACCACCACTACTACTGCTAGCACTACTACTACTGCTACCAAACTACTCCTTTACAATATTGAGGGGAAATTTGAACTAAATCAAAAGACGCTATGCGTATGTACATTGTCAAAAGAGGGTATCCCAAGAATTAATTTGGGTGTTAAGTTCAAACTTTCAGAGAAAGCTAAAAGGGGAAGGTCATCTGACCAAAAGGCAATATGTACATTCTACTACTAATACTACTATCACAGCTACATTTACTACTGCTACTGTTACTTCAACTACAAATTCTATTGCAAATAATTTTAAAGGCAATACATTAATACCACTGCTGTTACTGGTACTACCGCTATTACTATTAATACTACTATTAGTAATGCCAATACTTCTACTCCAACTACTATTACAACTATGACTAAGGGTATAAAGGTGCAACTTTCAAGGAATTTTGGGGGAAGGAAGGTGAACTTTATCACAACACAGCGTCTGTATGCAGGTTGTCCAAAGGGTGTAACACCAATATCTTAGGAACAGATTAGTGTGTGAAGTTGGAACTAACAAGGCTTGTTCTGGGGGATGTTGAACTAACCAAAAGAAAATATTCTTATCCTAATGCTACTGCTTCTATTGGTACTACTACCACTGCAACTATTATTAATACTTCTACTACTACTGCCAAAAAAAGCTAAGGCTACTACTATTAATTCTATTGCTATTACTACTACTGCTGCTATTAAAACTAAAGGTATTAAGGCGAAAATTTAGAATGTATTGAAACTGTATGCAACTAAACATAAACAAACTACGCCCAAACAGGTTATCAAGAGGACTTATCACAAATGCTTTAGGAACGGTTGATAGTATTAAGTTTAAACTTTCAGCGTGTGTCGAAGGGGATGTTTAAGAAGCCAAGGGTAAGATAAGATAGGAGATCTTATCTAGATCTCTTATCTAAGAAGCCAAGATAGGCCGGCGTTGGCGTTGAACCATATCAGAAAGTTCTAGTGCTCTTTTTAAGAGTCAAAAGAGAATGGAGGGAAGCCCTCCTCGCAAGTCCATACATTTTTCGAACGAATACAGTCAAAATTTTGAGACAGCCATTTTGCTCAGCAGAGTTCAACGGTCCAGTAACTAAGTCTCTAGATAAATGAGGTATGTGAACCACCCA
Organism: Artemia franciscana; assembly: GCF_032884065.1. Lineage (NCBI taxonomy): Eukaryota > Metazoa > Arthropoda > Branchiopoda > Anostraca > Artemiidae > Artemia > Artemia franciscana. The sequence goes on along the minus strand of NC_088865.1, from coordinate 26,103,401 downwards.
TAATTGTCTAATTGACCCAATATGCTTTAAAACTGAATGTTACTTTAAAACTAAATCAAAAGGCACTGTGCGTATGGTTGCCAATAAGACACATCAGCAATATATCGAGAATGACTGGGGGTCGTTACTACTATTAAGTTGAAATTTCGGGACTACTACTATTACTACTTCTGCTCTTACAATTTAAATAAATCAAAAAAGTGTAGGGGTACACAGGTTGACAAAGAGCATAGCGAGAAATTTTTGGGAATTATATTGTGTTTTAATTTTTAGGTCCACTTGAGAAGGAATAAAATTCAATTAAACCTTACTATGGTGAAAAAATTTTTCGAATATGCAAATACAAAGCCACACTATGAATTCTTATTTCTTATGAATTCTTATTAAAAAAAATTTTTTCACGAAAAAGACTATTTCAATAAAAAACGAACAGAAATTAATCTGAAAAACTTTTTCCACAAAACAATTTTTTCAAAGAAAACTAAAGAGCTGCATTAAACCAAAAATGAGCAGAAATAAAGTCAAACAACCTTCCAAACACAAAACTACCAAAAATCACCATTAATAAATGAAACCCAAAACGAACAGAAATTACAATAATGTTTTCACTTTTTGACTTTAATAAATAGAAATCATTAAAACTTCAAGGAATAAACACCGGTATATATGTATTAAATTGACAATCCAAGGTCATTTTGTTTCAGTAAAATCTGGTCTTGGAAAGACATGGGGGTTGTGAGTCCTACTCGTATTAATTTTTACTCTTTGTGAGTTTGACTGGGTTATTTATTGTACTGTCTGTTCGATTTGGGTTTCATCTATTTATTGACGGTGATTTGTGGTAGTTTTATGCTTTGAAGATTATTTGACTTATTTTTGTTCATTTTTGGTATAATGGAGCTCTTTACTTTTATTTGAAACACTTTTTTGTGGAACTTTTTTTTTAATTTGATGAAAATAAATGAACACATGAAACCTAGAAATAACAGATACTGATATACATAAATGTATAAATCTCGAACGAATAATAAAACCAAAAATAACTGAATATTCAAGTCAAACAAAAACGAACAAAAATTACTACACACACAAGAGTTTGCCAACTATCTCCTTCTCCGTCCCCTAACAAAAACATTATTTTGCTTATTGCGTCATTTGGGCTATACTGAAAACAAGGTGTAGAATAAACAATTGTTATATTTATAGCATTAAAAAAAATAGAGTCAAGTAAAACCTTGGATTGTAGAGATTTCCAGGAATCAACATCACTTTATATTAAATGTTCAGTATATTCTTATTAGTTCTTTCTAGTCATCTTGATTATTTTAGATGATTTATTGTTTTTCGTCTATGTTTTGAAAAATTAAAGCACACTGTTCAGAATGCATTTGATACTTTTCTAGGCTCTTCAGTTTTCTCTGAAAAACCTCTTTTTCGGTTTTCTTTATTAATGTTGAAGAATGGACATTCTGCTATAAAACTAGCTTCTTGACCAACGTGAAATAACTAGTATCTTTGGTCCATTGAAATCTCAACAGATGCATTCGAGTTGTGCCTATTTTTTACTTTGGTCGACTCCTTTAGATGAAGTTCTCAGTGAATGCACTGGTCATTGGCGCTAATTTCATTTTGTAGCACGTAAGCTTGCTGAGACGTTGTCAGCTTTTCCTTTCCAGGTACTTATGTAAGTGACATGTAGTTCTAACTAAGGTGTTGTTTTCCTGGCATTTGAAGAAAACACTTTCCATTTCGGGAATTTAATACCAACTGCTCATAAAAATGCTCATATGATCCATTTATGGATTAGCTCAGGGTCAAATATGACGATGATTAGAGGAAACCATTTATAATACTGGCTTCTTTTCCCTCGCAGCAGTAGCATAGTACCTTTCTTTTCCTTTTGTTTTTTTTTTGTCAAGTCTACCAGTTCCATATTTTTAGTTTTTTTTCTACTGAAAACCCATCTGCAACAATCATCATTGAAAGAAAAGTAGTAGAAAAAATCCACAATTTCTTGATTAGTACATTTCTCCAAGTTCCAGATTTTGAACTTCCTAGGGGATATTCAATCAATTTGTGGATTTGAGCTCTCTTTTACCTATGAATTTTCATGCTTCAGTCATTCCATCTCCTAAGCATACGAAATTCTCAGTCGAAAATCAAAGTACATAAATCTTTTTTTTTTTTTTTGTTAATTTAAAAAATGTAAAGGAAGATAAAACAGGTTTCAATTTCAACAAAGCAATGAACAAAAATAAAAGCAAAAACTACACTTTAATAAAAAAAAAATCCGAACATTTCGGCCCCATGTCTGGGAGCCGTTCTTAATAGAAAAAAAAAAGAAAAAGTACGACAAAAAGAAAAAAAGATTAAAAACATAATACAAAAACAACGCTACATCTAAACACACGAAGAATAAGAAGAAGAAGAAAACAAAATAATAACATTAAATAAATAAGAAACTCACATTATTAACAAACTTCCCGCACTGACATTACACAACTTAAGAAAAAACCAAAGTGAATGTCTAGAGTGAAACCATGGGTCACTATAGTGAATGTCACTATAGACATTCGCTTTCGTTTTTTTCTGAAGTTGTGTAACAACAGTGCTGGAAGTTTGTTTATAATGCGAGTCTCTATTCATTTATTGTTATTATTTTTTTATTCTTCTTCTTCTTTTTCGTGTGTTTAGTTGTAGCGTTTTTTTTGTGTTATGTTTTTTAATTAAAGTGTAGTTTTGTTTTTATTTTTGTTCATTGCTTTTTTGAAATTAAAGCCCATTTTTTCTTTCTTAATTATTTGTAATTGGAAAAGTAGTGTGGTCTAAGAAATTATTTATTTTAATCCACAAGACAACAAAATTTGTGTCTCTAAGGTGTTCACCAGAGCACTTTCTTTTTTAATGATTTGAAAAAAGAAGGAACCTATGAAATCCACAACGTAATCTGAATATTTTGCTTTTAGGCCTTTATTTCTGGCTTTGATCTCCGGAAAAAATACGGTCATTCGTCTTTTTTCGTACTTGCCTCTTCATCACAATTTTATACAAAAAAAGGAAAAAAACATCACGAAACTTTAAAGGTTCTGAACTCCTAAGGACCTATTCACCAGACAGAGTCCAGCTTCCTTACCAAAGTAGTCGCAATGTCCTATGTCCTTACATAAGATCGATTTTAACCAAAAGAACTCATCCTTACGATCAGGGAGATAGTTGGAGGAACATAATCTATAATATGTAAGTAAATAGCAGTTATTTGTACTTTACCGGGGTATCCACTGGCTATCATGATCTGACATAAATCCTGCTGGAGGCTCTTCAAGCCATGAATTGAAGTATCGGACAATATTTGGATGATCAAGGTTTGCTAAGGCCTTCACTTCACGTATAACTTTCTCCCTTTTACGTGGTCTGAACAGAAAAAAAATGAATAAATCAAAACAAGCAGACAAAACAAGCAAATACCTGTTACATTTACGAAAATAAAAGGAAATGAGTAAGCTTTTTCGCGTTAACAATTTCAGGGATCACTGAGTAGAGGCTATGGACCCGGGCCACTGTCACTGATGTATATGAAATTTGACAAACCCAATTACTGCTAGTTGTTATTATCATAAGTTAGAAATAGACATGGCAAGAAACCAAAAGTAGCAGAAAGAAAAAAAAAAGAGTAAAGAAGCAGCGAAACACAAAAAATGAAAGTGTTACAAAAAAAAAGATCAAAACATATTTAATCTTTAGTAAACTGTGAAGAACACTATAGACATTACAAAATAATTAGAAAATTTTTAGTACAATCTGACACTAAAATAACTAAATATCTCAATTTAAAGGACGACATTTAAAAGCAGCTTTCTTTGTGTTTTCTTAATTAAAAAAGTGAAAAAAATTAAGTCATGAAAACCTAAAATCGTAATAAATATATCTTCTGTTGCCAAGAAATTATCTTGAATAGTCCTTATATTTTTGCCGTATTGCCCTTTAATTGAATTAAACTTGAAAATAAAAAGCACCATTTTATTATTTTACATCTTAAAATAGGGTAAAAAAAATCCCACCAAATCTTCGCATTATTCATATGAAGTAAGAAAAAAGATATAGGCAACAAATTCAATAAAAGAGAAGCTTCATACCTTAGAGGAAGAGAAACTCGTTTTACAGCGTATCGAACATCATCCAATTTGTTCCTTGCTTCAAAAACAACACCAAATCCTCCTTTACCAAGACATGACAACGTCTCAAAATCATTAAGGTACCGAGAACTGTACTCTTCACTTGTTGAGTCTTTCCGAGAATTTGGTAATGAAGAAGAACTGGGAAGGCTTTGGCAGGCTACCGAGTTAGCAGCAGCAGTTCTATCATCTGATATGTGATTACTGTTCTGATCACATGGGGGAAGAGGCCTTCTTGTTTGCTCAGCTAGCCGGATTGCAAGCATCTGATGAACATTCAAGAAAAACCTCAAACTTTATTATAGTATTAATTTCAAAAATATACTTTCAAATTAATTTTTTTTTTACACAATTTTTAAAGCATCGTACCCCGGAGAACAAAAGACGACAAAGAAACAAAAACTAAAAGAAGCTCAATTCATTAATATGAATCATTCTAGTATTTTTGAACTCGAAACTTTTTTAATTTATTAAGACTTCAACAATAGTATTAAAACAAGTTCTCACATAATATGACCTCAGGATTTAGGTCCTACCTATATGAGACCCTACTTTTTATGGAACCAAAAAAAAGAGATGACAATGAAATAAATGAAATAAAAGTGAAAAATCCAATTCAGCAATACAAATTAATTTTTTTTACGTAGTATTTATTTTTATGTATTCTTTTCGGATTAAATTGCGGTATGGTGGTTCAGTGACAGTTGAGTTGCAGAAGCCGTCTTGGGTCTTCTCTGAAGTCCCCTTGAAAGTTAGGGGATAATTGACATGTTCCAAGGGAGCAAAGAGGCAGATTTTCAGAGGTGTACACCATCACCGAACCATATCTAAGTTCTATAGCTAACAAGATCCAATTATAAATTTGGTGAGCACAAAGCTAAAGTCAAGAAGACTGTCCCTTTTTTTCCTCTTCATAAAAATTTTCAGAACGTTGGCTTTCTTCAGTCAAGACACTGGCAAACCTCATATATTCTTAAATCACAAATTTCCTAAACTGCAAAACTTTTAAGACTGCTGCTAACTGAGCTGTAAATATATATATATATATATATATATATATATATATATATATATATATATATATATATATATATATATATATATATATATATATATATATATATATATTATATATATATATATATATATATATATATATATATATATATATATATATATATATATATATATATATATATATATATATATATATATATATATATATATATATATATATATATATATATATATATATATATATATATATATATATATATATATATATATATATATACTGGGATTTAAGAATATCTGAAGTTTGCCAGTGTCTTAACTGAAGAAAGCCAACATTCTGAATTGGTGAATGAACATTCACCAATTTCAGACATTCACGGTAACATATAAACATACATATACTTTGATATCGCTATTTAATTTTCTTTGAAAATTGTTCTTGGAAGAGCTCTTTTCCTTTACGTCTGGTTTTCATGCATCAGTTTTGAAATTTTGGTTGTTTGGTTTAATTCAGGTGGACTTAGTCATACGAAAATATCCTCTGTTACAAATCTTGCATTGTGTCTAGAATACATTCATGATTTTAGCTCTTGATTTTATTTCCCTAGTGAATCATCAATTTCTCGTAATCCAGAAAGAAAACCTAGAACCATTACTCCGAAAATGTTGGGCACTAACAAAACCTTTCTCGTACTTGGATTATTACACTTTGGATATAAGTTGCGTTTGGCAACATCTTATCTTATTAAATGAACTATAGATATATGTATGCATATTCTTTTATTTATCTGTAATTTTTTTTCGGAGACGGTACTATGATTTTTCTCAAAATTCATATCCCACCATTTTTTAGTGTAAAAAAAAAAAAAAAACCCATCTAGATAAGTCAGTGCTGTGAAAATTCCGTTTAGGGCTTTAATTTCGGAAAAACATTTCAATATGAACTTTACAAATACTTGGAATAGTTAATATATTTTTCTGAAACATGAGTGTCTATTCTAAATATTTTAAAAATTATACTATAAATTAATTTTATCGTCGACAGTATTCATGGGTATCAACACATAAAAAGGTTTGCCAAATAGAAGAAAATACATTTATTTTATAATAGAGATAAAAAAACTGTCTTTCTTTTATCCTACCAAAGGTTGGTCCCCTGGTATTTACGATTTAACTTTAATAAAACTTCTTTGTGGGAAAACACTGAAATTTTGCCAAAAATTCCAACTCCAAAAACTCATAGCCCAAAAATTGGCAATAGTAATAATCTGAAAACAAATTAGATATTAGAATAAAAACACCAGTAAGAGTCACCCACTCATCAGATGTCAAGGACGAAATTTGAACAATTTAGCTGACAGTAATCATCCGTCAACATTAAAATTATTTGAGCAAATATTTAAAAACAGATAGAAATTTTCAGCCTCTTGAATGTTTCTAAATTAAACATAATCATCAAATGAAATCATTTTACAAAGAAAATTCAATATTGTAGTTAATTTTATTACAGCTAAAATTGAAAAAAAAAATAGAAGGACATCAAAATATCACTTAACTTATTAGATACTAAACAGGGCTGCTGAAGAAATTAATATAAACTTACAGAATTCAAGTTGACAACATTATTATAATGTTGTAGGAGTTGTCTAAGGTCGTAAACTTCAGACTCAATTACACGAAATCGTCGACTAAACGAAAAGGCGATAACGACTAAAGCAATAGCGAAGACCAGGACCAAACTGAAAAGAACATCGGCGTTGAAAATTCATTACAAAAGAAATTAAACAAAACATGAAACCACTTAAAAAGTGCAGCAAAAGAAAGATTCATAGAAAGAAGCGCAGATAATGAATCAAAGGAAGAAATAGACACTATAAGAAAAAAAAAAAGGAATAATACTTAGACTAAAAGTCTACTGCGCGAAAAATCTTTGATAAAAAAACAATTGGATGGAAAGTCCTATCTAACAACTGACTGCAAAACTGACAGTTAAAGAGGAAAAATCGAATTAGTATATTGGTAGGAATCAATAATTAATAAGTTTGAGGTAAGTCCGAAAATTAACTACGTTTACGCTACCTGGACAACCTGGGGCGCTGCGGACCAAACACTGAGGTTTTGCTCTCCATCACTAATAAAATGCTGTAGTTGTCAACCCCTTCAAACTAATAATGTGCAAAGAGAATTTTTTCAGTTCTGATTTGATTCAGAACCTTTGATTCTCACTTGGAGACGAACTGTTCTCCGTTTAGCCCCATATGGATGGCCAAAAAACAATCTCCAGCAATCTATCACCCGTAAAACGTGTCCTAGTCATCTTAACCTTTCTTTTATTACAGTATCAGAAACAGGGTTCGAGCCACATTTTTCGCCCAGCTTATCGATTGGTTTACAGTCATTGCCCACGTTTCGGAGCCATACTTGACCAGTGTCATGGCTACCAATATTTTAATCTTGATCCACAGACCGACCAACCTATTCTCCCAAACATTTCTCAACACCGGAACGGCACCTTACGCCTTAGCTCTTCTCCTTTTTATATCTTCAATGCATCTACCACATTTGCTAATAATACTGTACATTTAAGTAAAACTATCCACTTGGTCAATTTTCATATTACCTAACGTCAACTCTTCAACCTCGTTCGTTCTTAGTGTAAGTTACTTAGTCTTTTTAACATTAATTTTCAAACCTATTTTTCCTCCCAGAAATATCAAAACTGCCAATAATTGATTCGTTTTGTTGACACTTTAATCCAGGACACTCAAATCATCTGAATAGTCTAATTGCAGAGAATTTTTATTTCCCCATTAGATACCATGGTCTTCTATAGCCTTTGGTATGTACCTTAGGGCATTGCCCGTCAAATTAATCCATATCCCGACTAAATAATTCCTGTTTTCAATCCGCGTTCATTAATCAATTAATAAGGATAGGGCACAATTGAACTTCTGATTCCACAATTAACCGCAGCACTTTTAATGTTTTACATACCCCTGATCATTTTAATGCACTTATCCGATATACCATATAAGGATTAGAACTGAAGAGGTCTACTCACTGAAACACTTCTCAACTATATATAGCTGAGCCGGCAATGGTTACAAGAGGGACAATTTGGTCAACGCATCTTCATCCCTTCTAAAATCGCTGTTCTTCTCTTAAAACTATATATACATCATCTCCTAGTTAAATAAGCATCGTTATGTTAAGCAGCAAAATAAAGATAATGCCTCTTTAATTACCAAACTCAGCCATCAAACACTTCTCATAAAAGGATTAAAGTAAAGTTTTCATACTTACTCCTTTCGAAAAATCATATTAATAATATTGCTCACTTATCTCTAACTTCACAACCATAATATTTCAAAACCCGTTTAACACGCAATCAGTACATGAGCTCTCATTATGTTTCATTCTTTTTAGTACTGTCTCTAACTTCTCATTATAAAATAAATCTTCCTTCGCTTCAAAGTTGTGCAAAATATTTCAATTCTGTTCAACATTATGTCCTATACCTTTGTCATCGTTTAAAAAAATTAAAATGTTCTACCCATTTCTCATTAACACTTTGTTTACTACTAACTAACCTTATTTCATAGAACAAGTTAAGTAAAGAACATAATAATAAATACTTATCTTTAGATTGACTATTCCGAGAAGCTCGTTTAAACTGTAAAATTTTATTTTATTTTTAGTTACTAATTAACCTTTATTTCATAGAACAAGTTAAGTAAAGAACATAATAAAAAATAATTATCTTTGGATTGACTATTCCAAGTAGCCCGTTTAAACTGTAAAATTTTCTTTTCTTTTTAATTTAAGTTGTCTGAATAAATTTTTTTACGCCTATCTAGTTTTCTGAAAACTCAGAATTTTGAATGCTTTTCCAGAAGCTGATTTGACTGTGTGAGACAGTATAAATGTTAATTTAAAAATCTTAATAAGCTGTCCAATTACAGGACTGTGAGAGAAAATTAGAAAGATCAATTTGATAGTCAATGTAAAATAGTACTAAAAGCCTACTTTCAGTTTTGCGATCTAACCGTTAACGGCAAAACCTTGATCTATCTCTTGACAAGCAAGGAGGAAAGACATGTGTTAATGAGAATATATTAAGGAAGTATGAATCTACTCCTCCCCAAGGGGTTGCATAAAAACCAATAGCGTTTCGAAACCAAAGTCAAAACAGAGAAAACAAGCTCAACAAAGCTAAAAAAAAGAAATAGAAGCAATATTTACCTGATAGGAAACTCGACGATATATTCAACAGTTCTTGAATAGAAGCCCTTGGGGAATTTTTCCGGGAAAGGGAAACCATCGTAAGCAAACCCATCAGTAGTGTTTCCAAGATCTTCGCAGTGGTCTTCATCACAGTCAAAATACGTATAATGCTTGTCATCTGATCAATAAATTACACAGTGAGAATTTGAATTGTAGAAACAAATAATCATAGCAACATCTCTAGAGCTTATTTCTCGTTTCTCCCTCTAATAGATGTCTAAGTAATAAGAAAAAAGGGTATGGATATCAGTAACCATTCCGAAAAATTATGTTCAATTCACTGCTAATGTAAGCTTCAGAAACCTTGAGCTAAGTTTCGGTTGCACTGAAATATGTCACCTGAAATGGCTAAAAAAAACAAACAAAAACCTAACTACCTACACCGATATTCATTATTTTTAGCGTCATGGTGCTAGGCTTTACTCTTGCAGCACTAGAATATCGTTTCGCATTGTTTCTAAAACTTCTACCCAAGAAACTTTTCCAGCTTTTTATTAATGATTTAAATTTTCACTTCGATTGATGAGCGATAGATGCATTTTCTTTTATTTCTATCAATTCACAAAAACGATCATTTAAAAAACATAGTTTACACACATAAAATTATAAGCATACATTTATTAATTAACTAAATCAAATAATTGATAAATATCTATTAAATGCTAAAAGATAAAATGATATATGCGCAGTGGCAAACCCAATTAATTAAATCCAATCATCAACAACATAAAAATAAGACAGTGAAAAAAAAAGAACAAAGGGAAAAAAAAAACTAAACCGTGAACTTTACAATGAATCCACACTCACAAGCGGGCTGTGGGTTCAATGAGAATATAATTCAGAATGCCATCTCTAATAAAGAATTTAACGATCCGATTGTCAATGAAATAACCATTTGACAGATTCTTGAAATCAAAACTGAATTTTTGTACCTGGCTTAGTGATTATACTGAGGGAGACAAATATTTTTGGATTGAGTAGTCTAAATACCTCACTATTCTTTACTTTACTTTCTTTTTATTTTAAATTGCCCGTGTAAAGTTTTTTGAGCCGACCTCAGTTTCAGAAAACAGAGGATCTAGTGCGCATTTTCAGAAGCTGATTTGTTAGTACTAGATTGAATTAACCCCAATATAAGAATCCTAACAGCTATCTAATTACACGACTGTGAAAGAAACCTAGACAGTTCAATCTGATCTTGAATAAAACAAAAAATCAGTGCTAAAAGCTTACTGTGTCTTGTAATTTAACCGTTAACGACAAAAAAAAAAGAAAAAGAAAAAAAAACTGGAAGCTCTTGATAAGCAAAAAAAACACGTGTTCACTAGCGTATTATGTTGCATCACAAAATGATATGAGTTCTTCATAATTAAATGTGTAAACAAAGACAAAAAGCAAATATTTTTCAAACCGGATTTGGTCAATACTCTGTGTGTTTCCTAGATGTTCGATGCTTAAAAAAAAGTTTAGAGCAGACATTCAAAATAAGAGGTATTAGAAAGAGTAGAAAAAACTCTAATGAGCAAAAATATTGAACAAAAGTTAAAAAACTCTCATATAATAGAATAAAAAAATGAAAACGGGAAAGTAAATCAATGAGTTTTAATATTCAATGTGGTTGTTCAGAGATGGCCTATAATGTTACTCTTTGTGATATTAAACTCATGAACAAAAGTCGACAAATACTAGGTTTCTTTTCAACCATTGGATTGATCTGGGGCTCAACTCAGGGCTCTAATGAAAATGAAAAGTTCAAATGAATAATGTTATAATAGAAGATGGCAAACGAATTTTTCAAATACTTATTTAACACAAGAGAAATAGTTACATGTGTAAATTCAGTAAATAATAAAAGAAACAACAAAGAATTAATGTTGGATTCATGGTAAACAGTAAAAGAATTTTGTACCTGGAGCTCTACAGGTGTATTTGCCAATATACGGACGCTCTTTAGCATATTCATTTTTGTTCTTATCAGACACTTTGCTCTTCCATGTTGCTGTCATTCTCTCCTTTCCAGGTTCTACAAGAAAATGTTCAGTTTTTATCTAAGATTCGTATTCGTGGGCCTATATTTATATAGCTATCGCAGTACAAGAAAATGAACGATAAACTATACTAGTTTTACAATCACAAGAAAAATAGAAAAAGAGAAAAAAGGTTGCTTGTTAAATACGCTCACAAAATATGGCACCAAGGAATTTAAAATCTGCTAGTACGGCACTTCACGGGTTGTATTATTGTAATGCATAGTTATACTGCTGTTCTGTGCAGATGATGGAAATATAGTTCGGTGCTTCTCGTTTGCTAATAGCGTTTTACCAAAGTTCATTGTTAAATCATGTCTTTGAGTTAATAATTTGGGCAAGTTCATGAGTTCAAGAGCACTTTCGTAGTTACAGAAGCGGGGTCCAAATATTACTTTAGTAGGACGTTTTTGAACATATTCTAGTTCTGCTGACATGTAGTCAGTGTTTTGAGTTTGTGGACCCCGGACGGGACAGCAATACTCAAGGATAGGTTATATACGCCAGTAGGGGTTGGCGACCCGAGAAGCAGTGTTGTCAACGCTTCGGAAGAAAAAGTACCACAAAACGCCCTAGAATTGTACCACTGATAAAAAATTGTACCATATCTATTTTTTTGCGTGTTTTGCTACGGGGAAGACGGAATTTTTTTTTTTTGCTACGCACAACACGTTGACGACCGGAAAAATACATTACAATAAAGAGGACAAAGTATCAGATATCTTCTTTCGAAGATATTTGGGAGACCTCCTTTCTCCTGCAGAGACGATTTTGGTGTCACTCCTCCAAATAGCTGCACACCTATTTTGTACTTACCGTACAGATGGCTCTGCTGCTTCACGCTAAATTATGACCGCAAGAAGCCAACAACAGGCTTTTAAATAAATGTGTAAAGGAAAACTTAAAACTCTAGAAGAAAAAACAAATAAAAACTACAATTCTCTCCGCTCGCTGCGTCTTGACGCCCAGTTAAATCTTATTGTACCATATTGTACCACATTTTGTAAAATGTACCAGGAAATTTGTGATTGTACCAGAATGTACCTTTAGAGGTGAAATGTACCAAAATGGTACAATTGTACCGCTGTTGGCAACCCTGCCGAGAAGCCCAATCTGTGCATATTTTTTATACTCTGGATTGAGTAACGACCTTTACGCGCAATATTGTCTACATGCAGCTTAAGCGATCAATCATTTGTAAATGATGCACCTAGGATTGTTGCAGAGAAGAGAGTTGGAAACGACACGTCTGGGATTGTAATGTCGCTCGAGTGGATTGAATTGCAGAACTTTCGATTTCTGTTCATTCACGTTGTAGGTCATTTGATTGACACTGGGTGATGAAGTGCGTAAAGAGAGTCAGGTCCAAACTGCTGCTTTACTACCCCGTTCTGGACCGTGTACTTGACAAGCACAGACAAGTCATAAACCCATCCATTTAGTCCCTTGTCCATTTAGTATTATTGCAATAGCTGTTTTCTATTACTCCCCAAATCAAAATATGGAGTCAAAACATAATTTTATCCAGCAATTTTAGGCAAGTGCTGATTTTGTTATTTCTAAGTAACCCAATGCTGGCCTTTTTTTAGTTGGCGATGCCAACGACCTTAAAATGGATCCTTTTTGCGCTTCATTTGAAGTAAAGCAAATTGTTAAAACACCGACGACTCGAGGAAATACCTCTCTTGATGTTATTTTAACTAATATGTACAATTTTTACAGCCCTCCCTGAACTTTGCCCCAATTAGGTGGGATTTATCATCTTTCAACTTTTTTTGTCCCCCTCCTAAAATTTTAAGCATTATTTCTCAATAGCTTATAGCACTTACCACCCTCTTCAAAATTCTAGTCTTCTTTCTTTTGGTATGTAGCTGAGTTGGTCTGACATTTATAGTTTACAAAACCTTGATGAGAAAACAGCCACGTTTCATAAATAGCTAATTCATAAATATCAAATTTGTTTCACAGAAAAATAGATTTAAAAGGTGCTCAAGTGATAAACCCTTTATTAATAATATATATATATATATATATATATATATATATATATATATATATATATATATATATATATAAATATATATATATATATATAAATATATATATATATATATATATATATATATATATATATATATATGCATATATATATATACATATATATACATACATACATATCTATATATATATAAAAATAAGTTGTCTGTCTGTCTGTGGATCAGGTGACGTCATGTTTCTGTGTTGACTGACGTCATGAAATTAGTTGTCGTCATTTTTGCTTTGACGGTGACGTCATTAATGGTATTTAAGACATGCGTTAATGCGTTCACGCTGCTGATAGAGAAAGTAAGAAAAGAAAGCGTGCCGAGGAATCACAAGAACAGCAAGAAAACAGGCTTGCAGCTGATAGAGAAAGTAAGAAAAGAAAGCGTGCCGAGGAATCATAAGAACAGCAAGAAAACAGGCTTGCGGAATATAAATGACGACCGGGACACAGAGACACAACTACAACGGGGACGCCGGGGGCACAGGCGGGATATATAATTGACGACTGAGACACAGGGATTGTTTGATAGAAATTACTGACCGGCACACAAATGACGACCGGGACACTGGGACACAGGGAATACAAATGACGACCGGGACACTCAAAGAGAAATTACAAACTGGGACACCAGGACACAAATGACGACCGGGACACAGGGAATATAAATGCTATTTATATGCACAGACAATGGGACAGCGAAGAATGTTGTATATTCGCATGTTTTACGTAGTTAAAAATATATATTTATATCTATCTCTATTCACAGGTGGGACACAGGGACACAGCTACAATGGCGCGTAACTAATATGGCGCGTAACGACTTACGCGCGCGGGGGGGCTTGGGGGGGGGCGCGAAGCGCCACCCCAACAGCTAGTATATATATATATATATATATATATATATATATATATATATATATATATATATATATATATATATATATATATATATATAGCAATCATATTAACAATCAATCTGCATTTACTATATTTACTATCAATCTGCATATATATATATATATATATATATATATATATATATATATATATATATATATATATATATATATATATATATATATATATATATATATATATACATAGCAATCATATTGGCAATCAATCTGCATTTACTAGTTCTTTCAAGTAATTCTGATATATATATATATATATATATATATATATATATATATATATATATATATATATATATATATATATATATATATATATATATATATATATATATATACATATATATATATATATATATATATATATATATATATATATATATATATATATGTATATATATATATATATATATATATATATATATATATATATATATATATATATATGTATATATATGTATATGTTTGTATATATATGTATATATATATATATATATATATATATATATATATATATATATACATATATATACATATATATATATATATATATATATATATATATATATATATATATATATATATATATATATATATATATATATATATTATATATATATATATATATGTATATATATGTATATATGCATATATATATATATATATATATATATATATATATATATATATATATATATATATATATATATATATAATATATATATATCTGTTCAAAACAGATTTTTTTCAATGGAACACATATAATATTCAAGCTGTTTGAGGGTTTGAGAAGGAGGGAGAGTAGCACCACTCTTTTTTTTAAGCATAATTAGTTTTAACATTTATTTTTCGTATGTGTGTGTGTGTGGTGTTGTCTATGTTAAGACACAAAAAACTCTGCTCAAAATACAAAATTTTTTGAGTAAGTGCAAAGACACGATGTCCTTTAGAGGGCTTAGGGTTAGTAGCCATGTTCATTTATTTATTAAACAAATAAATGAACATTCATTCATTTATTCATGAATAAATAAATTAAATAAATTGTTACAATGAACAATTTCTACTCATTTTAGGATTTATTTATTCATCTACAGAAGAATAATCTAAATGTCTGGTGTGATCGCTTATTTTAATTTCTGATCGTTCGGGCTTCTGTAATTTCTGTTCGTTTTAAGTTTCAATTATTACACGACTTTATTTCTCTTTGTCATAGGGGTTATATGCACCATGCTTTCAAGTGATATTAAACTCATAAGGAATTACATATCAAAAATAAGTCTTTTGTCAGCCAATGAAATAGCATTGACTTAATAAAGAACGGAGTATGTCCCATAAGTTAGTTTTCTTTTTTGTCTCTCCGCCACTTTGTATGAAAGAAGAGGTTATGGAAAATTGACGGGTCTCGCTCAGATTATTGTACCCTCTGACACCCACATAGCTTCCATAACATAAGGTAAAATTTCCAGATAGCCATTTTTCAGAATAGTCGAAAGGTCCAATAACTTCGTCCAAGTGACACTACAGGTTTTAGGGGTTAAAGAGGGTGGTTACTACTATTTTATTTATGGTTATTTATGTTTATTTAAAGCTAAACTTGACTGTTCGTTTTAATTTTTGTTAATTTTTTGGATTTCACTTCTTCTTTTATTTGAAAATTTTATTTTTGAATTAATAATAAGCAATTGGGTACGTTGAAACATAAAATAAGCAGAAAATATGCTTTATTAAAGGACCATCACGACCCATACAATTTACACGAACACTGTAAATACTTTTTATATTCCGAGTCCCCCTGATTTTTTTTTCCGAAGTTGCGCAAAACGTTGTAAGTGTCCAGCTTAACATCTCAATTTTCAGATTGAGATACTATAGGTCTGTATAGAGATGAACTACACGTTCTGCAAAACAAAATCTATGCCTAATTATTCCACTTTCTTTTCCTAATGTGTCATGTTACGTATGAAATAAATCAATATAAATTTAAGCACAAGCGCATACAAGATTAACTCATTTGGAATTACATTCACCAATATTTAAAAATCATGTGCTGGAACTTTTGCTCTCTAAGGATTCAATGTACCATCAAAAACTTGATGATATATAGCTAATGTTGGCTATTGATAATTTAACAAATGTACTATCTAGATAACAATTCTTTAATACAAACCTCAAAAATTACCAGCTTTAATTAAAATTTCATAAACAGGGAGCTGCCGACTAAATTACATATATCCTCCGAATAAGGTAGTGCTACCCCCCCCACAAACAGTCTGGAGTCAGTTCCTTCCTGCAAAGAAGGCATTGCTACCAATCCTACTTAGATGACACTGGTGTAACTTACAATAGCATTTTACCTACAGAAGTATGGAAACTGATTATCTGATGCAAAAGTCGGTAATCTTATTAGTTTTGAAAAACAGTGGATATACTTTTAAAAACAGCTAACATCTTTAAGATTCCAATGTGAATTGAGGGTGAAGAGTCAAGAATAAGTGCTTACCCTTAAAGAATATTAATTAATTGAGAGTGACTTCTATCGTTAATAATATTAAAGCGTTAACTATATTAACTTCGTTTAAAACAATCTTACCAGTGATCAGGTACGGTTTCCATGCTATCTTAGGAAGGTTAAGTTTGCCGCTAAGCAAATCTTGCTTTTTTGCTGCTTCTTTTATAAGGAAAGGACTATCTTGTACATACAGCTAGAAAAGGAAAAGGTGAAGTTCAATAAAATAAAATATGCAAATAAAATAAACATAATTAGTAAAGACTTTGGAAAAATTTATTCATTTATGTATGCATTCTAAAGCAAATTAAATGTCAATATGTGGCTTATTAACCAGAAAAAAAAAAAAACAAAAAAACAGAACTAACATTAGAAATAAACGTCACATGGAAGAAATTTTTGAGAAAATATGAGGTCACACAGCAGCAAGGTAATAATTCCTGAAGAAGAGAAAGAACATTTATAGACCTAAATTTCAAACTTGCCATTAGAGATCCTTCAGATCAAGATAGAGGGCGACTTAGCCCTTAACCCGCCTTTACTTGGAAGATAAATTTGCAATAATCGCGCAATATGGACAATAAGGGGGTGTCGGTTCCCCTCTTATAGAAGAATTGTCTGAAGCCCATAAAAGAGATTACGTTCACATGCTTAGCATGTTATACCAGCACGGGTTGAAAGAAGGGGGGAGTTCCCAAGAAAACAGATTTGTCTTATGAGCCACCACCAAGAAAAAACTTAAATCACAACAATCTTTTTTATTTCAGTCTCCCCCCCCCCGCACACACACACAGATACACACAAATTGTCAGTCAGTTACGGTTTTTTTCCAAAGCGTTGCTGCGCTTCTTCAAAGATTGTACTAGAAGCAATTATCCAATAATTAAACTAAGAGTATAAACAGCTGAGAGGGTGGCAGCCTTCCCCTTTAATATTTATGGTAACCCTGGTTGTATTTGAAAAACAGCCTGAAAATAAATATAAAAAAGTTCAATTTTTTTCTCAAATGAAAGCTATAAGCGACGTCACAACTTAAAATGAACAGATAAAGGAGTGCTACCAGCATTCAAGTTCTTTCTCTTTACAATAAACAGTGACCCCCCCCCCCGTCCCTTTCAAAACCTCAACTACTCTTTCAGGGTACTAAGTCAAATCACATAAAGAGAAAGGTTTTAAGGATACAAGCAGCGAGACAGGCTAACTGGTCGTTTTTATTTGTTACCCGTATGCTTCGTATTTCCTTAGCTATTAAATATCATTGAATAACTAAATCCTAAATACCTTGCTCTTTACGCTACACTGTTAGCGCTTTCAAAAAAGCTTTTTATTCTAATTAAACGGCCCTTGAGCTTCAGTGGCCGTTCTTAAGAAATTGAAACAAAGAGTCAAACTTTAGCGTAAAGAGCAAGGTATTGAAGAGGGGGCAAGCTACGAAATAACTTATTCGACCCACGGAAAAATTTTCTGTCCCGCTTAATAGAATGGTTAAGCTATTGATTACGTGTTTCCTATGACTGCAATAATTGAGATGCAGAGGGAAATATCAATTACTAGACTTTGATTATATTTGAAGTGCACCTGCTTGCCAAGTAATGCTTTAGATGAGTATTATAAACCCGGACAAAACGATTCTCCACTTCTTAGCGATATGATCCTAGCATTTTGGAGTGTCCTTGTTAGAGAATTTCTAGAGATGCTTTCTCCAAGAATGATATAAACTTGCAAAAAACATAGGAAAATACACCTTCTTAAGGAATGTTTAGAGATGTTTTTTTTAGAGAATTAAGAACAACAGAATAGAGAATAGAGAACAAAAGAATTGTCTAAGTTTGCTCAAAACAGGAAATAGAGGCACAAGACATGTGACTTAATTCTATATTTTTGTTCTTAATTCTTGATATTATTTTCTCTCAATTCCCAGTCTGTGACACTCAATGGCTGACACACGGCAACCTATAGCAGGCATTTTCGGACTTACCGCATTTTTCGAACAGTTTCCGCCAAAAATATTCGTTTACACTAAAATCAATCATTTAAACGTAATGAAAAACCCGATTAACAAAATCTTCTGATGACTCCTAGCAATTGAGGAGTCATCACAATGTACCAGCCCCGACGACATCCTCAGGGGGCGCATTATCAAACCTATGGGTTTTTCAACCTTTCTCACTCAAAAATAAATTTATAAACTACCAAATGACCATTGTTTTCATTTGAACAGCAAAAACTTGCCATTTCATTGTTTTCTTGCCAATTCTGTCTTTTAGAGTTTCGGTAACTGTTAAGCAGAATCACTCCTTACTTGCATTTCGTTATCATGAACTGCTTGATTCAACAGAAAAAATATTTCCTTCTTTATTTTCAGTTTCTCTAACTAGGTAAGGTAGTTAAGCAGCTTAAAGTTAGGTAGACTCCTATTTCAAAGCAACTGTTATAGCCAAACATTGCACAAATTACATTTTAAGTCGCAGTAGACTAAAAAGAAGGAGAGAAAAACACTTACTGGAATTATACAATCAAAAATCAATTAATCCCTTATTCTCAGCATGAGCCATATAAAGTACATTCACTAGCTTTAATAATTAGAGTTACCATAACTTTTTTTTTCTTTACAGTTTGCATGGCATACTCAATTAGTTTTAAAAAGTCGCTACACAACAGATCTGCTGATATGACCACCACTTACGGGTCAGATCCTCCCTTTTCTTTATAAGACGTACCATATGTAATTGCTTGGTGATGTTCAAAGACTTACCATTCCATTATGAAGGCCAACATAAATTAAGGCTTGGCTATTTTGCACCGTTCCAGCACTGTCTAGAATCTCCCAATTTGGCAAATCCAGTTTTTTCAAATGTCCATTTGACAGAAACCATGCACTGACAACCGGAGACTCGAATTCTTTTGACCAAATAACTGTCGATAAATTTTCGGGGTCGTAACTATGTAGAATATGATCAGATACGGCGAAACTTAAATCCGGAAAATCAATGTTGAGGGTTCTGAACGACTGGTCAAATGCATCATCATAATTGATATCAGCAGCTATATCATGGCGTCCGACACTGAAATTAACACATTAATAATAAGTGCATTAAAGCGTAGGAATATTACTAAAGTGAAATGCCAAAGAATTGTGGAGTTTTCTCAAAGCAAGAAATATTCTTAAGAAAGCCTGTCAACAGAATCAGGATATAAACCACCAAAAGAGTGGAATTTAGTCGTTATTTAAAAGCCTGTATCCCACCTATACTACACTACTAGCTATACCGGCGAGTGATATCTCATTTACACGATATATTCATTAACTAGCAGCTTGCCTTCGGTAGTACAGAGAAATATACATTATGTTAGGTTAAATGACAGTCCGTAAACAAGGCTATAGGATTTTAGACAGTGATATGAGACCGAAAATTGGGTTGTAATATTATCTAATTTAGATAGATTTTCAGATAAATGCCAGATCTGAAAATAGATTTTAGGCCATATATGGAATTCCGAAAATTATTTTTTGTTCAAACAATTTTTTTAGTTTCTAAGCAAAGCCTACTGTTCAGGTTCTGGAGCCATAGTTCTAAAAGCTACTTCGTAAATTAAGCTCCCCTTGGTGTCCAGACACCCACAGATAAAACTTAAAAGCAATTTAGAAATAAGCCCTTTTTAGTGTTTAATAAGGTGGACCCTTTTTGCTTTTTTTTTTAAAGTCAAAGGACAAAAATACTTTCTCTTTCTTTTACTTATTTTGGTAATAACGACCAGAGACATTAAGAATATCATTTTCAAGCTCATCAGAAAAAATTTGTCTCAATTTCACACACTTTTTTGGGGTGGGTTATCCTCTTGTTAAAAATATTTGTGATTGCAAGTTTCAAACCGTTCATGTAAGAAATAAAAATCGGCAATTCTTCGGGCTTCATTTTAGGATGAACGATATTTTTTTTTTTTATTAGTTTTTTTTTTTTAAGTTTCAAGCTATTGGAAAAAAAAAAGCACTTTACCCTTTTCGGGGCGAGCCAGTATTTTTTAAAACTGTTTTTCATATTAAATTCCTTTGCCAAACCATCTATAAATAAGGCTGAAACACAATAAAAAACAATTACGGGCCGAAATACGTGGGGTTCCTACCATCAACCTATAATTGTTGGTATATTGAGATTCCCTCGGCCCAGACACTCACAGAAGTTTCATGGTGTTCGGAAAAAAAAGTGTTTTGGCCGGTTTTGAGGCTCTATTTCAGGGAAACCAGTTTGTTCTGTGAGTTAACCGAATTGAAGCTGGAATACTACGGAAAAACAAGAAGGATACCTGAGATGATCAACACGAGACATCGTCGGTTTGGCTCTATAAATTCTATTTCATTCGGGAGAAGCGTGTCTCATACTGTCCAAAAAGGAAAATATTGTTTCTATACTTTGAACTTACCATAAAGTCTCTGTTGTGAATAAATCTCCTGGGAAATTCTACTTAATCGAGAATTACTACCAGACAAAAGGAACGGTCGACATTTTTCACCAGGCGTATTCTCCGATGAGCTCGAGCAAAACAACCACGCGACTACCCATTGTGTGCTTAATTGAATGCTAAATGTGACGTCAACCGATTCTTTCATATTTTATGGAAAAGAGATGCATCGCGGAGTCGAGAAACCATTTCGTTACCATAGCCCACATTGAAGCTCTATATGACGAACAGATGAAACCTCATCTGCAGCATCGATACAATATTCCTGGTTAAAAAATGTCAGCTCCGTTCAACCATTGCAGGTCTCTCACATTTGACCCTACTATCTCCGTGCGCAGGCTCAGATGAGGGCTAGGGGAGCAGCTGCTAGCCTTTTCCGCAAAATCTTCAATGGAAAACCATGAACTAAAGCCGGTCGTGCAAAAAGTCATTTCGTACTGACGACAAGTCATACATACAGTATAGAATCCAAAGACAAATGTATTTGGAACAATATTGATTAAAGTCATTAAATAAAATAACATAAATATCTCTTAATTTCATTTTTTTTTCTCTCTGGAAATATACATGAGTTTTTACATTCCAAAGTCAAAGGAGTGATATTTACATACCGGTAAATATTAGCGTAGCTTTTCACACTGAAATACCAAACATAATTAATGCCACATTTAGCGCCTCCTGGCAAGAAAAGCTTTCTTCCAATAATTGTAACCACAGAAGAAAAATGTTCACGTCAAAGCACCATTTGGGAGACTATTTTTTTTTAAACTAATACACCATTTTAGGAGCTAAAAAATTAATAATCATTATAACTTTACATTCAAATACCAATTCTTACACCTTTTACATTGAAATACCAACTACCAATTCTCAATAATACTTGTATCATCATGATTGATATGTTAATTTTCATTCAATCAATCCTTATGTTTTTTTTTCCACAATCCAGATCGACAAGCATCTTGAAATTAAGAAAAAAAAAATTTAAATTTGTTGATTAAAGAAGATAAATCAAGTGTAGGATAATTTCCAAAGAAATAGATACTTCTGTACGACTGGGTCTTCCAAAATTAATAAATCTCTAATAACTATTGCCATTTCTTAGCCTTGTTTCCCCATAGGAACGTTTTTACCATTATGGGAACGTCTTTTATCACAAGAAAGGTATTAAGTCCAAAAATACCTGAAATTCCATCGTTCAACTCCCGTTCTTATTTCAACAGCTCGAACGGTCTGAGTAATTCGCGAAACAAGAAGAAGTTCTTGATTTGCCTCTGCAGATGGTGGGGTGCACCTATCCATGCCGCACACATAATGGATTCGTCCTGTGATCATATCAATACCATAAACTTGTTTTTCTTTTCCGCCTGAAATTGAAAGCCGGAAGCCCATGGTTATTCAGCTCAAATGCTATTGAAACAAACAACTTCTAGTTAGTCAATTAAACGTAAAAAAGTGGAGCCACGTAACAGCTTCGAGAAACTATGCTATAATATTCATTTTCCTAGAAATCTATCAAATTTACAGGAATTCCATACTTGTATATTCAATTCTTATTCGTAAATATATTTCGTATGTTCCGAATGATGCAGTCTTGACGGTATGAATCTGTATAACTGTAAATATGAGGAGTTTCAGATATTGCAAAAGATAAAAATAATAAGAAAAACTGAAGCAAATAAAACAGATTGATAATATTCATAAGATATTAAATAGGCCATTTTTCGGTACTATAATCGTCTTTAATGTTGAGCAGTAAACAAGAAAAATCACTCGACGTACAAATTAAGAAATAAAAAAAAAATTGTTAATCCACCAAAAACATCTTTAATCACCAAACCGATTGCACAATATTTTCCTTGATACAAGTTTTTAGTTTTAACAGGACTTTCAATATTTTGTACAACAACTACTCCTGCTCCTACAAACATCGCAGCTTTAAGCCAGTATAGGCCACCACTCTAGCAGATACTTCTCCTGTACCTCATCCACTTCAAGGGTTTTCTTTTAGCTCTTTCTCAGAGTACAACCAAGAATTTCAAGTCATTTCTTTGCTTCACCCAATATAATGGCCAACAGCCAACACTACACGTTGGCTGTTGCGTAAATATTTGTTTTGTGAATATTCAGCAGTTAATTTACATACATTATACAGGTTGCGTAGGTGGCATTTTTTCTTCGTTTCATTTATTTACTTATTTTAAAACTCACCAGACAAAAGACAAAAAGACGGAGCAATGATAAAGGAAAGCATATTAAAGACGAAGACTTAAAACCTCAAAATACATCCCAACTTCAACAAATTGCCGGGTACCGATGTTCAAAGATGGGTGAGTTTCAATACTCAGGAATTATACACAAAAACTTGTTTATCGACGATGATAATAACTTGAACAATTTTCTTCAATTTTTAAATTTTAAACTTAAATTTTCTTAAATTAACGTTAAATTTTCTTAAAAGATAAGGACTCCGGTTCCAAGTGGAAAAACGTAGTACATATTTCGTAAAACGAACCAAAATTGAAAACTAAAAAGACCACTGTTGAAGCGTATCTTATTTGTAACAAAAGATGCAAGTGAAAGTCAGATTCCACGTCAAATGTGAGCTATTAAGAGTTCGTGCAAGCTACTAGGTAGAAGATTTTCATGTATATTAAAAATATTAAGTTTATATAAAATTGCTTAAAGAGCAAAAAACCGTAATTGCAAAAATGTTTGAGTATATTTTGATAAGGGGTTACAACAATTCAAAAACCTTAAAAAAAAAAGTTTGAAGCTTAGTAGAAATCGTTGTTAGAAATCGGACTTGCGGTAATATTCAAATATCTTTGAATAGACAAAAGTTTGAAAAGACATTAAAATGCGTAAAGAGGAAAAAAAATGGCGATTGCAAAAATATTTGTGTATATTTTAACCAGAGATTACAACAATTCAAAAACCTTAAGCACGAAAACCAAAAGTTTCAAGCTTAGTAAAAATCATTGTTAGAAATCGAATTTGCTTTAATGATCAAATATCTTTGAAAAGAACAGTATGAAAAGACAGCAAATTGTGTGCGGTTAGAAGACAACAACAATGAGAATTCATATATGGAAGCCTGCCGCTTGCTAAGTGCCGGGGCCTGGCGGCTGGTAATTGCAAATATATTTGTATATATTTTAACAAGGGATTACAACAATTCAAAATCTTAAAAAAGAAAACCAAAAGTTTGAATCTTAGAACGTATCATTGTTAGAAATAAGATTTGCTTTAATAATAATCAAATATCTTTGAAAAGACCTCTCTTTTCTTTTCAAGACAGCAAGTTCTTTTCAAGACACCTATGTAAAGACAGCAAATTGTCATAAATTGACTGCAGTTAGAAAACAATCAACAATGAGAATCCATATATAGAAGTTAAATATATATATATATATATATATATATATATATATATATATATATATATATATATATATATATATATATATATATATATATATATATATATATATATATATATATATATATATATATATATATATATGCAAAGTTAAAATACAGTTCCATTGGCCTGACATGCAGAAAATTTTCATTAATGCTTTCTTCTTTTTAAAAATGTTTTTCATCAAACGTACAGAAATCGATTGTCATTTGAAAATTCATTATATTGCTTCGACTAACTAAAAAGATTTATTCAAAACTTAACATTGATCGTTTTAAAAGTTATATTTAGGCCTCAATCATCTATGCTTCTAAAAAAAATTAAATAGCAGTGACAACGTCATTGTTAAGTATTCCTATTATGCAGTTAGCTTAGAATTAATTTTTCAACTTCTACTACAGTGCTAGTTTTTACAAATAAATTTTTGAGCAAACACTCACCACTGATAACTATGTCATCACTTAAGAATGATGGAGCTTCTAATAAACTATCTGCAGATACAGGAATAGGTTCAATTGTCTCACCATCAAAGACGTATAAATCTCCTTCTAATGAAGGAATTAGGCGCCTTGTCTTATCTTTGCTAATGAGCTAAAACATAAAAGGTAAAAATAAAAAAATAAAAGTGGTTATTTTTTAAATAATAAATAAAAAATAAAAAGGTTTATATATTTTTTGCGGTTTGTACGGGTTAACAGAACAGTAAACCAATTAGAAAGTCTCTGATATTGATTCAATACGTAAACAGAAAATGAAGTGTAGAAGATCTATTTTCACCATTAGTGCCATTATCAAACAGTTTGTGGTAACAAACTGAAGTAGGGAACGACTCGTGCTAATAGTAACCAAGACTAAAAAAAAAACAGTTATGGTAATAGTATATACAAGAAAAGAATGGGTTTATGGTAATTGAAAAATCCGTAAAATTCATTAAGTGTAAATTTCTTCATAAGCGGCGAGCCTAAGAAATTTGCCCCATTAAAAAAAGGAATATATCACCTCAGAAGAGTGAGAAATTACGCCCAAGAAATGAGCGCTGCCGGGAAATCTCTCGGGAAGGGGATAGGTCCCACCACGAGCAATGTTTTAATGAAATTTAAGTGAGATATTTCTTATTCTCATTTATACCCATTTTAACATCTTCTTGTTTCCCATGGATCACTGCCTTCTTGGCCGCCTCCCACCTTCCATGGAAGACATCTATAAAAAAAATTCGAAAAACTCACCATGAATGCCGCGGAAATTATTATCCTATAATTCGTTTATGATATTTCATACATCCCCCTCTCTCTTCATAAATGTTTAAATGGGGGAATTGCCACGGATGTTTATCGTTCTCGAAAAATTAGTATATGAACATGAAACTTCAATGTGAAAATTGAGGTTGTAGGAGGGAACAGTAGCCTCTCTCATATTTATGAGAGTCCTGGATCAAACAGTAAGTGTAGAGCGATCCCTGTTAACAAAAACCAGAACTCCAAAAAAGACAAAATTATGATTAAAGTATATGCAACAACAGAATCTACCATTTACCCTCATTCTAAATAATATAAAGTGTGTTTATTTTAAAGTTACTCATAAAGCTATTGGCGCATTAAAATGTGTATAGTTACATAAAACTGAACTGAACTCTTCCGAAAAAGGATTGCGATCTTGATGGATTTGCAGCGAAATTCAACATGCATGAGAATCCCAAACCCACTATTTATGGCTTTATTCAGTCTTATTTCGGATTTCAGAGAGAACACGTCTAAAATCGAATATCTTATGAACATTATTAAGCCAGTGAATTTTTCAAGTGAACTAATTTATCATTTCGTATCCTGTCCTATGTTTACCAATAAATTCAGTGACTTTCAGTGATTATTGACTTCTCACGAAAAATGAAATAACGGATTATATTATTGTTGGACATTCTTGCTCGTTTAATTAAGGTGCTGTAACATCTCTTCATTATTTTTTCCAGTTATCATGAAGAAACACATGTCTCAATTTTTTATGCTCACCCGGGTTTCTGAAGCGAGGAGGCCAATCTTCCAGTTTTGCTATCCTGGAGAACTTCAGCTTAAGAGAGTGGGTGCAGATGCACTTATTAACAGTGTCTCTGATATCATCGATATTATCACAAAGTTCAATGTTGATGATGTTGGCCTGCCAGTCTTTGCTATCCGCCATCCTAGTGAAGTACCACTTATTCCTGCCGATGCATTTTGTGCGTTGAGTTGCCGTATAAACTCCTGTTTGTCTGATGTGTGAGAACTCTCCTGGCTGAAACAATTGGTCGTCCTTTGTCGTTAATGCAAGAGTGTTCTGTCTCTTCGAAACCGTCCTATGCAGTTATTCTAAAAAACCCACCTACTGACCTCAGAGATCCTATTGAGCACAGAGACCCTTCACACCCTCGATGGTCATGATGGTATCGTAAGTGTGAGATCTGATCCTGTCAAAAAAGATTGGTAGTTTCGTACCCGTGATAAAGCCTCAACCGTCTCTCTCGCCACCGCTGCAACTAGTCAGCTTAAGATGTGCACTCGGGTCTTTAATCAAAAAGTGCTAGGTTTTGTGAGTGATATCCTTCTGGTGTGCTAAAATCAGAGCTTATTAGTATGATTAGTCTTGTTGACGCAACTGAAATTGGAAGGTCCAGATCCTTCCGCCTTGAATTTCTTGACGATGCTGCCTTAAATAAAGCTATAAACGCCGGTTTGTGTTTGGGATACGAGCTTTTTAAAAATTAAACTTTCCAGAAATTACCTTCTAGATATTATCGTTGTCAATCGCCGAACTAGACTGTCGGTAATTGCCCACTCCCAACGACTAATCAAAAATTTTCAAGGTGCGTCGCTGGACATTGTAACACACGTGATAATCCTTCCACTGAAAGCCCGAATTGCGCCGACTGCGAGGAAAATAACGTTTCCTATAGTCTCAGATTCTCAGTGTACAGGAAAATTTTCTAACTACAGCCAATACAAATACTCTGAAACGGTCACCAACCTACCACACGTAAGTACGTGAAGCTAGAAAAAAATCACGGTCGACCCTCTGGGGGCCTTGTAACTTTAGTTCATCTCACTCAGGAGCCTGAGCTTATTTCTTCTGATCATAATTTACTGGCAATAAAGTGCGGTAATATGGTCCTCATCAATATCTATATGTAATGCAATTTTAAGAACATTTCTTACCTAGCTTCCTTCGCGGGTTCTTGCCAGCGACTCAAGACGCTCCTGCTAAGAGTGACAAATCAGGAATTAAATTGTATTGTGGCTGGTGATATTAGTGCCAATCATCTGTCCCTATTTGAAAGAAGTGACCTGTTTTTTGATGCTTTGCCTAGTGGCTATCAGTTAGTAACTAAAGACAAACAGTTTACCTACATTCATAAACGTGATGGTGCTAGATCAAACCTTGATCATATTATAGTTTCAAACGTATCATTCATGATTCCTCCTGTCATTGTTCTGGATAATAAAATCGAGGATGATCACTTGCCTTTAACTTGTGAAATTGAGTCGCCTGCTCTACTGGCTTATGACCGTTCTTCTAACTATAATAAATGGTTCGATAAGCCAAACTGGAAACCAGTTAATTCTGAAGTTTATTAGTATGTTTTTTGCTCGTTGTTGTCAAGCCTGAAAGTGTCTTATCACCTTTTACAGACCTCAGTAGGGTCGCCGACAGCTAAGGTTGATTTAACTTTTACTATCACCAGCTAGTGCATTGTTTGAAGTCAGCTGCTTCAGCTTCAGTTCCTGTTGAACGAGTTAGATTTGGTACCAGAAAACCGTCGTGGAATATGTGCCCAGAAGTGAAAAAAGCTAAACAATGCGCGACGTTTTGGATTCGCCTTTGGATTGCTTGAGATCGGCGCAAGCCTGGTGATGTATTTAAAATTAACCAAAAATCGAAACGTCAGTTTAGATCTTCTTCGCGTCAAGCCTACCTGAATATTTTGGATGGTCCCTCGGATCGGAAGCCTTGGTCCAGTGTAATTAATAGCAGCAAGTGTGTGCCTGTTACCATTTCGACTATCAAAATCGGTGATCCTGTTGACATTTTACTCGTGTTTTTTCTACATTTAATCACTCTGTCCAGTCCAAATTTTCTTCCTTATGGCATAATACTATTCCTCAAGTTCTTCAGCAAGCCCATATATTGTCAATATCTGGTGGTTATATCTATCGGGCTTTAAAGAGGGTTAGGAAATCAAGTGGTCCCGATATGATGGTCTGCGTTACAATCACTTCGCAATTAAGTGTCTATTATTGTTAACACACGTTCAGCTCCTATTCCAGATGTGTTTAGCCCAGTCATTAGTTCCAGATAGTTTTCTTTTGGGAATCGTAACCTCAGTTTTGAAAAAGGGAAAGAACACAGATCAGTTTTCCAGTTATCAACCAATTACAGTGTCTTGTTTCATGAGCAAGCTATTCGAATATGCCGTATTATTTTGACTAAATGTAATTTTCCTGATTATGAAGTTGGGTTCAGAGCTGGTTTTGGTTGTTCTCAAGCCCATCATATATTTGGTCAGTTGCTAGTTTCCGCAAAAATGCAAAAAAAAGGCCACTTTATTTTTGATCGGTTGATATTTCGGGCACTTTTGACAACATTGTACATTCGCACGCGCTTCATTGTTTAGATAGATCAGGAGTCAATTCTTCCTTCGTAAAGTTCTTCAATATTGGTATTTCAATTCGTTGGTTCAGTTAAAATGGATGTCTGATATATCTGAGCCCATCTCAGTAAAGAAGGGAGTCAGGCAAGGTGGTGTGCTTTATCCATATATTTTTAATGCTGTGCTTGCGGAATGGTTACGAATGCTGTCTCTTAGTGTGTTTTTAGAAAATGCTGTTGTTAGTCACATTGCCTATGCTGATGGTGCACTGCTAGTAATTCATACTAGGTCAGGCCTCACAAAGAATCTAAATGTTCTGATATAATGCTCTGAGTATGATTGGACTTTCTGTAAATACAAGTTTTTGTGCTTTAATGTTTCTAACCCTGCTCCTCTTTTACATGTGGGTATAATGCTACTCGAGTGTGTCTCAAAGTTGAAATGGCTTGGGATTACTTTTTCTGATATACTTTCGACTACATGCTCGTCTCTGGTTGCTAGTGCTCTGCAGTGTATTCGCATCTCATATGGTAATCTCCCCCAATTGAGGAAGGTATAGCCGTTGAGGCTTATGTAAACTTTACCATAGTTTCTGTTGTCCAACAATTCTTTTTCTTTCCGGTTTTCATTATCTAATGCGAATAAGATAAATAGCCTCTTATTTAAAATAAGAGGGTTCATTCGAATGAACATTTAAAGATTTACTACGGCTTTTCAATATCAAAAGAGATCATGGCTACAGGAAGCTACCCATTATAGCCTCTTGGGCAGTAAAGATCCACGGCCCAAGGGATTCCTTGACGAGGAAGGGGGTTCCTGAGCCCCAAAAGTGTATTTTAGGTCTAGTTTTCAAACTTCCTTTCAGGTGAATTGAATGAATACTTTTTCTCGGGATATCTTAAAAGTTTCAAGGAATTTAACTTGTGGTTATAAGCGATAACCAAGAAATAAAACAGGATTCCTTGTCCAGCAGCAATTATTTTTTTTGTGTAGCTGACCAATCGTTGACGCAGCAGTTAAAGTTGCATAGGCAATGAATGTTTAGTCCTTATTCATTTTAACTTCTGCTTGAATTTTTTTTTAACTAATTCGATAACATTAATTTCTGTTTATATTAAGTTTGTCTACTAAATAACACTATTTTCAATCGTTCAGACTTCAAATCTTTTCTCAATCTTCTTTGGAAGACTTCTTAAAGTAATTTAATAAAT
Organism: Artemia franciscana; assembly: GCF_032884065.1. NCBI lineage: Eukaryota > Metazoa > Arthropoda > Branchiopoda > Anostraca > Artemiidae > Artemia > Artemia franciscana. The sequence goes on along the minus strand of NC_088865.1, from coordinate 26,072,723 downwards.
CTAGCAAAGCACATAGAACGAAGTGGAAAAGTTACAATTAATATATTTATCCCTAGTGAGGACAGATTAAAAACTTTGGAAAGTTTGAAGTAGAAGTAAAGGCACAGTCAATACAGAGCCCTTAAGAAGCGAATCACACTAAGTACACTTTTACATTTTTTTTTGGGGGGGGGGGGAGAATCAGAAGCACCCGAGCTAGTTTCGCCTCACACAGTCACAACCTGTAAAAAGAAATCACTAGTATTTTATTACTATTTTTTCCAATGGTTGAATTTTTACACAAGTAAAAAACGCTAAGATATCAGGTTGTTACAACAATGATTACAAGGAGGTTACAAAAAAACAATTACAAGTTGAAGGTAAAACAATTTAAGAGAAAATGATTGATTGGCTTGATAAAAACATTCTTGGTTTTCCAAATGAAAATAAAAAAAATAGTTCTTCGACTCTTTTGGGCTGGTACTTCATCCTGTTTCACCAATTAGTGTCAGGAAAACTTAAAGTGAAGTTTATCACCGTATCTTCACTACCTGGTCCAATGGTTGAATTTTACACAATTACAAAGGCTAAGATATCAGCTTGTTACAACAATGATTACAAGGAGGTTACAAAAACAATTACAAGTTTAAAGCAAAACAATTTAAGAGGAAATGATTGATTGGCTGGAAAAAAATATTTTTGGTTTTCCAAATAAAAATCAAGACAAATATTCTTCGACCCTTTTGAGCTGGTGCTTCCTCCTGTTTCATTATTTAAGAGTCAGGAAAGCCTAAAGAGAAGTTACTACTAGCCCAATAACATTTTTTTTTACTTACTTGATTTAACTTTAAATAGCCTTTTATTTTGAAGTAGGGTCGAAAAAGCCCATAGCAAAAGCAAACTCTCACTTTAATATTAAAAAAACGGATATTTAACACTTGATGATTGGAGCAATAAAATCCAGTTTGTTGTAACGATTTATGGATGTAATGAGTTATATGGGCTAATAGTAATCAAAACTATAAGAAAAAGGAAGCTTTGGTAGAAATATTATACGAAAGAAAGGTTGTGCCCCGATCGCACTTTACTTAGGCAGCACTATTGCGCAGCCTATGATTCCAAATATATGGAGTTCATCAAGCTTGAAGTTACCCATCAAAAACTACGAGCCAGAGAATATCTTGATGATTTTCGAGAAAGAGCTAAAATACTCCCAAAAGGGCATTTAATCTTGATGACAATTGAATCGTTCAAATCGGCAAATCGGTATACCAAGGAATCTTTGTAGAGGTATTATTAAGCTCCTATCTACAAAAATGCAGAATTTTGCATTTTTTTTTCAAGAAAGAGGATCGCAGATGCGTATGTTTTATTTTCTTTCTGAGGTTACCACATCGAATTAATAGTCCTGGAAAATCGGGGAGTGCTCATTAAAACACATATCAAAGTTCTCTAGTGCCCTTTCAGAGTAGCCTAGCCAAAAAGATCGTGCCACAGCAAAGTGGTATTTCCTGCCGTTTTGTGACACGAAACTTGAAAATAATGATAGTCAACCGACAAGAAACTATCGAAAAACTATATATTGAACTTCCCAGATTCAGAGACAATAATGCCCTACGATGGCGCATTCGTTCCTAAAGAGTCACGTAGTCCATAGAAAAA